>NW_026969520.1:5000-10000 GCF_028390025.1 Pseudophryne corroboree
GTCACAATAGTAATAATGTCAAAATGGTGTTCATGTCATAATGGTGTTTATGTCATAATGGTGATGATGTCATAATAGTGATGATGTCACAATGGTGAAGATATCATAATTGTGATGATGATGATGATGATGATGTTGTCACAATAGTGAAAATGTCATAATGGTGTTAATGTCATAATGGTGTTCATGTCATAATAGTGATGATGTCACAATGGTGAAGATATCATAATTGTGAAGATGACGATGATGATGATGATGATGTCGTCACAATAGTGATAATGTCATAATGGTGTTCATGTCATAATGGTGATGATGTCATAATAGTGATGATGTCACAATGGTGAAGATATCATAATTGTGATGATGATGATGATGATGATGTCATAATGATAATGTTAATAGTGATAATGTCATAATGGTGTTCATGTCATAAAGGTTATGATGGCATAATAGTGATGATGTCACAATGGTAAAGATATCATAATTGTGATGATGATGATGATGATGATGAGGATGATGAGGATGATGAGGATGTCATAATAATAATGTTGTCACAATAGTGATAATGTCATAATGGTGTTCATGTCATAATGGTGATGATGTCATAATAGTGGTGATGTCACAATGGTGAAGATATCATAATTGTGATGATGATGATGATGATGTCATAATGATAATGTTAATAGTGATAATATCATAATGGTGTTCATGTCATAAAGGTTATGATGTCATAATAGTGATGATGTCACAATGGTGAAGATATCATAATTGTGATGATGATGATGATGATGATGATGATGATGATGTCACAATAGTGATAATGTCATAATGGTGTTCATGTCATAAAGGTGATGATGTCATAATAGTGATGATGTCACAGTGGTGAAGATATCATAATTGTGATGATGATGATGATGATGATGATGATGAGGATGATGATAATGATGTCATAATAATAATGTTGTCACAATAGTGATAATGTCATAATGGTGTTCATGTCATGAATGTGATGATGTCATAATAGTGATGATGTCACAATGGTGAATATATCATAATTGTGAAGATGATGATGATGATGATGACGATGATGATGATGATGATGTCATAATGATAATGTTGTCACAATAGTGATAATGTCATAATGGTGTTCATGTCATAATGGTGTTCATGTCATAATGGTGATGATGTCATAATAGTGATGATGTCACAATGGTGAAGATATCATAATTGTGATGATGATGATGATGATGATGATGTTGTCACAATAGTGAAAATGTCATAATGGTGTTAATGTCATAATGGTGTTCATGTCATAATAGTGATGATGTCACAATGGTGAAGATATCATAATTGTGAAGATGACGATGACGATGATGATGATGATGATGATGATGATTATGATGATGATTATGATGATGATGATGATGTTGTCACAATAGTGATAATGTCATAATGGTGTTTATGTCATAATGGTGATGATGTCATAATAGTGATGATGTCACAATGGTGAAGATATCATAATTGTGATGATGATGATGATGATGATGATGATGATGATGATGATGTTGTCATAATAGTGATAATGTCATAATGGTGTTCATGTCATAATGGTGATGATGTCATAATAGTGATGATGTCACAATGGTGAAGATTTCATAATTGTGATGATGATGATGATGATGATGATGATGATGATGATGTTGTCACAATAGTGAAAATGTCATAATGGTGTTAATGTCATAATGGTGATGATGTCATAATAGTGATGATGTCACAATGGTGAAGATATCATAATTGTGATGATGATGATGATGATGATGATGATGATGATGATGATGATGATGATGATGATGTCACAATAGTGATAATGTCATAATGGTGTTCATGTCATAATGGTGATGATGTCATAATAGTGATGATGTCACAATGGTGAAGATTTCATAATTGTGATGATGATGATGATGATGATGATGATGATGATGATGTTGTCACAATAGTGAAAATGTCATAATGGTGTTAATGTCATAATGGTGTTCATGTCATAATAGTGATGATGTCACAATGGTGAAGATATCATAATTGTGAAGAAGATGATGATGATGATGATGATGATGATGTCGTCACAATAGTGATAATGTCATAATGGTGTTCATGTCATAATGGTGATGATGTCATAATAGTGATGATGTCACAATGGTGAAGATATCATAATTGTGATGATGATGATGATGATGTCATAATGATAATGTTAATAGTGATAATGTCATAATGGTGTTCATGTCATAAAGGTTATGATGGCATAATAGTGATGATGTCACAATGGTAAAGATATCATAATTGTGATGATGATGATGATGATGATGATGATGATGATGATGATGATGAGGATGATGAGGATGTCATAATAATAATGTTGTCACAATAGTGATAATGTCATAATGGTGTTCATGTCATAATGGTGATGATGTCTTAATAGTGATGATGTCACACTGGTGAAGATATCATAATTGTGATGATGATGATGATGATGTCATAATAATAATGTTGTCACAATAGTGAAAATGTCATAATGGTGTTCATGTCATGAAGGTGATGATGTCATAATAGTGATGATGTCACAATGGTGAATATATCATAATTGTGAAGAAGATGATGATGAAGATGATGATGATGTCATAATGATAATGTTGTCACAATAGTGATAATGTCATAATGGTGTTCATGTCATAATGGTGATGATGTCATAATAGTGATGATGTCACAATGGTGAAGATATCATAATTGTGGTGATGATGATGATGATGATGATGATGATGATGATGTCATAATGATAATGTTGTTACAATAGTGATAATGTCATAATGGTGTTCATGTCATAATGGTGATGATGTCATAATAGTGATGATGTCACAATGGTGAATATATCATAATTGTAATGATGATGATGATGTCATAATGATAATGTTGTCACAATAGTGATAATGTCATAATGGTGTTCATGTCATAAAGGTGATGATGTCATAATAGTGATGATGTCACAATGGTGAAGATATCATAATTGTGGTGATGATGATGATGATGATGATGATGATGATGATGATGATGATGATGATGTCATAATGATAATGTTGTCTCAATAGTGATAATGTCATAATGGTGCTCATGTCATTATGGTGTTCATGTCATAATAGTGATGATGTCACAATGGTGTAGATATAATTGTGATGATGATGATGATGATGATGATGATGATGATGATGTCATAATGATAATGTTGTCACAATAGTGATAATGTCATATTGGTGTTCATGTCATAATGGTGTTCATGTCATAATAGTGATGATGTCACAATGGTGAAGATATCATAATTGTGGTGATGATGATGATGATGATGATGATGATGTCATAATGATACTGTTCTCACAATAGTGATTATGTCATAATAGTGTTCATGTCATAAAGGTGATGATGTCATAATGGTGATGATGTCACAATGGTGAAGATATCATAAATGTGATGATGATGATGATGATGATGATGATGATGATGTCATAATGATACTGTTGTCACAATAGTGATTATGTCAATCTAGTGTTCATGTCATAATGGTGATGATGTCATAATAGTGATGATGTCACAATGGTGAAGATATCATAATTGTGGTGATGATGATGATGATGATGATGATGATGTCATAATGAAAATGTTGTCACAATAGTGATAATGTCATAATGGTGTTCATGTCATAATGGTGTTCATGTCATAATAGTGATGATGTCACAATGGTGAAGATATCATCATTGTGGTGATGATGATGATGATGATGATGATGATGATGATGATGTCATAATGATACTGTTGTCACAATAGTGATAATGTCATAATGGTGTTTATGTCATAATGGTGTTCATGTCATAATAGTGATGATGTCACAATGGTGAAGATATCATCATTGTGGTGATGATGATGATGATGATGATGATGATGATGATGATGTCATAATGATAATGTTGTCACAATAGTGATAATGTCATAATGGTGTTCATGTCATAATGGTGATGATGTCATAATAGTAATGATGTCACAATGGTGAATATATCATAATAGTAATGATGATGATGATGATGATGATGATGATGATGTCATAATGATAATGTTGTCACAATAGTGATAATGTCATAATGGTGTTCATGTCATAATGGTGTTCATGTCATAATAGTGATGATGTCACAATGGTGAAGATATCATCATTGTGGTGATGATGATGATGATGATGATGATGATGATGATGATGTCATAATGATAATGTTGTCACAATAGTGATAATGTCATAATGGTGTTCATGTCATAATGGTGATGATGTCTTAATAGTAATGATGTCACAATGGTGAATATATCATAATAGTAATGATGATGATGATGATGATGATGATGATGATGTCATAATGATAATGTTGTCACAATAGTGATAATGTCATAATGGTGTTCAGGTCATAAAGGTGATGATGTCATAATAGTGATGATGTCACAATGGTGAAGATATCATAATTGTGATGATGATGATGATGATGATGATGATGATGATGATGTCATAATGATAATGTTGTCTCAATAGTGATAATGTCATAATGGTGTTCATGTCATTATGGTGTTCATGTCATAATAGTGATGATGTCACAATGGTGTAGATATCATAATTGTGATGATGATGATGATGATGATGATGATGTCATAATGATAATGTTGTCATAATGATAATGTTGTCACAATAGTGATAATGTCATAATGGTGTTCATGTCATAATGGTGTTCATGTCATAATAGTGATGACGTCACAATGGTGAAGATATCATCATTGTGGTGATGATGATGATGATGATGATGATGATGATGTCATAATGATACTGTTGTCACAATAGTGATAATGTCATAATGGTGTTTATGTCATAATGGTGATGATGTCATAATAGTGATGATGTCACAATGGTGAAGATATCATAA
>NW_026969520.1:25000-30000 GCF_028390025.1 Pseudophryne corroboree
ATGATGTCACAATGGTGAAGATATCATAAATGTGATGATGATGATGATGATGATGATGATGTCATAATGATACTGTTGTCACAATAGTGATTATGTCATAATAGTGTTCATGTCATAATGGTGATGATGTCATAATAGTGATGATGTCACAATGGTGAAGATATCATAATTGTGGTGATGATGATGATGATGATGATGATGATGATGTCATAATGAAAATGTTGTCACAATAGTGATAATGTCATAATGGTGTTCATGTCATAATGGTGTTCATGTCATAATAGTGATGATGTCACAATGGTGAAGATATCATCATTGTGGTGGTGATGATGATGATGATGATGATGATGATGATGATGTCATAATGATACTGTTGTCACAATAGTGATAATGTCATAATGGTGTTTATGTCATAATGGTGATGATGTCATAATAGTGATGATGTCACAATGGTGAATATATCATAATTGTGATGATGATGATGATGATGATGATGTCATAATGATAATGTTGTCACAATAGTGATAATGTCATAATGGTGTTCATGTCATAATGGTGTTCATGTCATAATAGTGATGATGTCACAATGGTGAAGATATCATCATTGTGGTGATGATGATGATGATGATGATGATGATGATGTCATAATGATAATGTTGTCACAATAGTGATAATGTCATAATGGTGTTCATGTCATAATGGTGATGATGTCATAATAGTAATGATGTCACAATGGTGAATATATCATAATTGTGATGATGATGATGATGATGATGATGTCATAATGATAATGTTGTCACAATAGTGATAATGTCATAATGGTGTTCATGTCATTATGGTGTTCATGTCATAATAGTGATGATGTCACAATGGTGTAGATATCATAATTGTGATGATGATGATGATGATGATGATGATGATGATGATGATGATGATGATGATGTCATAATGATAATGTTGTCATAATGATAATGTTGTCACAATAGTGATAATGTCATAATGGTGTTCATGTCATAATGGTGTTCATGTCATAATAGTGATGACGTCACAATGGTGAAGATATCATCATTGTGGTGATGATGATGATGATGATGATGATGATGATGTCATAATGATACTGTTGTCACAATAGTGATAATGTCATAATGGTGTTTATGTCATAATGGTCATGATGTCATAATAGTGATGATGTCACAATGGTGAAGATATCATAATTGTGTTGATGATGATGATGATGATGATGATGTCATAATGATAATGTTGTCACAATAGTGATAATGTCATAATGGTGTTCATGTCATAATGGTGTTCATGTCATAATAGTGATGATGTCACAATGGTGAAGATATCATCATTGTGGTGATGATGATGATGATGATGATGATGATGATGATGATGATGATGTCATAATGATAATGTTGTCACAATAGTGATAATGTCATAATGGTGTCCATGTCATAATGGTGTTCATGTCATAATAGTGATGATGTCACAATGGTGAAGATATCATAATTGTGAAGATGATGATGATGATGATGATGATGTCATAATGATAATGTTGTCACAATAGTGATAATGTCCTAATGGTGTTCATGTCATAATGGTGATGATGTCATAATAGTGATGATGTCACAATGGTAAAGATATCATAATTGTGATAATGATGATGATGATGATGATGATGATGATGATGATGATGTCATAATGATACTGTTGTCACAATAGTGATAATGTCATAATGGTGTTCATGTCATAAAGGTGATGATGTCATAATAGTGATGATGTCACAATGGTGAAGATATCATAATTGTGGTGATGATGATGATGATGATGATGATGATGATGATGATGATGATGATGATGATGATGTCATAATGATAATGTTGTCTCAATAGTGATAATGTCATAATGGTGTTCATGTCATTATGGTGTTCATGTCATAATAGTGATGATGTCACAATGGTGTAGATATCATAATTGTGATGATAATGATGATGATGATGATGATGATGATGTCATAATGATAATGTTGTCACAATAGTGATAATGTCATAATGGTGTCCATGTCATAATGGTGTTCATGTCATAATAGTGATGATGTCACGATGGTGAAGATATCATAAATGTGATGATGATGATGATGATGATGATGATGATGTCATAATGATAATGTTGTCACAATAGTGATAATGTCCTAATGGTGTTCATGTCATAATGGTGATGATGTCATAATAGTGATGATGTCACAATGGTAAAGATATCATAATTGTGATGATGATGATGATGATGATGATGTCATAATGATACTGTTGTCACAATAGTGATAATGTCATAATGGTGTTTATGTCATAATGGTGATGATGTCATAATAGTGATGATGTCACAATGGTGAAGATATCATAATTGTGATGATGATGATGATGATGATGATGATGATGATGATGATGTCATAATGATAATGTTGTCACAATAGTGATAATGTCCTAATGGTGTTCATGTCATAATGGTGTTCATGTCATAATGGTGATGATGTCACAATGGTGAATATATCATAATTGTGATGATGATGATGATGATGATGATGATGATGATGATGATGTCATAATGATACTGTTGTCACAATAGTGATAATGTCATAATGGTGTTCATGTCATAATGGTGATGATGTCACAATGGTGAATATATCATAATTGTGATGATGATGATGATGGTGATGATGATGTCATAATGATAATGTTGTCACAATAGTGATAATGTCATAATGGTGTTCATGTCATAATGGTGATGATGTCATAATAGTGATGATGTCACAATGGTGAATATATCATAATTGTAATGATGATGATGATGATGATGATGTCATAATGATAATGTTGTCACAATAGTGATAATGTCACAATGGTGTTCATGTCATAATGGTGATGATGTCATAATAGTGGTGATGTCACAATGGTGAAGATATCATAATTGTGATGATGATGATGATGATGATGATGTCATAATGATAATGTTAATAGTGATAATGTCATAATGGTGTTCATGTCATAAAGGTTATGATGTCATAATAGTGATGATGTCACAATGGTGAAGATATCATAATTGTGATGATAATGATGATGATGATGATGTCACAATAGTGATAATGTCATAATGGCGTTCATGTCATAAAGGTGATGATGTCATAATAGTGATGATGTCACAGTGGTGAAGATATCATAATTGTGATGATGATGATGAGGATGATGATAATGATGTCATAATAATAATGTTGTCACAATAGTGATAATGTCATAATGGTGTTCATGTCATGAATGTGATGATGTCATAATAGTGATGATGTCACAATGGTGAATATATAATAATTGTGAAGATGATGATGATGACGATGATGATGATGATGATGATGATGATGATGTCATAATGATAATGTTGTCACAATAGTAATAATGTCAAAATGGTGTTCATGTCATAATGGTGTTTATGTCATAATGGTGATGATGTCATAATAGTGATGATGTCACAATGGTGAAGATATCATAATTGTGATGATGATGATGATGATGATGATGATGATGTTGTCACAATAGTGAAAATGTCATAATGGTGTTAATGTCATAATGGTGTTCATGTCATAATAGTGATGATGTCACAATGGTGAAGATATCATAATTGTGAAGATGATGATGATGATGATGATGATGATGATGATGTCGTCACAATAGTGATAATGTCATAATGGTGTTCATGTCATAATGGTGATGATGTCATAATAGTGATGATGTCACAATGGTGAAGATATCATAATTGTGATGATGATGATGTCATAATGATAATGTTAATAGTGATAATGTCATAATGGTGTTCATGCCATAAAGGTTATGATGGCATAATAGTAATGATGTCACAATGGTGAATATATCATAATTGTGATGATGATGATAATGATGATGATGATGATGATGATGTCATAATGATAATGTTAATCGTGATAATGTCATAATGGTGTTCATGTCATAAAGGTTATGATGTCATAATAGTGATGATGTCACAATGGTGAAGATATCATAATTGTGATGATGATGATGATGATGATGATGATAATGTTGTCACAATAGTGATAATATCATAATGGTGTTCATGTCATAAAGGTGATGATGTCATAATAGTGATGATGTCACAGTGGTGAAGATATCATAATTGTGATGATGATGATGATGATGATGATGATGAGGATGAGGATGAGGATGATGATAATGATGTCATAATAATAATGTTGTCACAATAGTGATAATGTCATAATGGTGTTCATGCCATGAAGGTGATGATGTCATAATAGTGATGATGTCACAATGGTGAATATATCATAATTGTGAAGATGATGATAATGAATATGATGATGATGATGATGATGTCATAATGATAATGTTGTCACAATAGTGATAATGTCATAATGGTGTTCATGTCATAATGGTGTTCATGTCATAATAGTGATGATGTCACAATGGTGAAGATATCATAATTGTGGTGATGATGATGATGATGATGATGATGATGATGATGATGTCATAATGATAATGTTAATAGTGATAATGTCATAATGGTGTTCATGTCATAAAGGTTATGATGTCATAATAGTGATGATGTCACAATGGTGAAGATATCATAATTATGATGATGATGATGATGATGATGATGATGATGATGATGATGATGTCATAATAATAATGTTGTCACAATAGTGAAAATGTCATAATGGTGTTCATGTCATGAAGGTGATGATGTCATAATAGTGATGATGTCACAATGGTGAATATATCATAATTGTGAAGAAGATGATGATGATGATGATGATGATGAAGAAGATGATGATTATGTCATAATGATAATGTTGTCACAATAGTGATAATGTCACAATGGTGTTCATGTCATAATGGTGATGATGTCATAATAGTGATGATGTCACAATGGTAAAGATATCATAATTGTGATGATGATGATGA
>NW_026969520.1:35000-37259 GCF_028390025.1 Pseudophryne corroboree
ATGTCATAATGGTGTTCATGTCATAATAGTGATGATGTCACGATGGTGAAGATATCATAAATGTGATGATGATGATGATGATGATGATGATGATGATGATGTCATAATGATAATGTTGTCACAATAGTGATAATGTCCTAATGGTGTTCATGTCATAATGGTGATGATGTCATAATAGTGATGATGTCACAATGGTAAAGATATCATAATTGTGATGATGATGATGATGATGATGTCATAATGATACTGTTGTCACAATAGTGATAATGTCATAATGGTGTTTATGTCATAATGGTGATGATGTCATAATAGTGATGATGTCACAATGGTGAAGATATCATAATTGTGATGATGATGATGATGATGATGATGATGATGATGTCATAATGATAATGTTGTCACAATAGTGATAATGTCCTAATGGTGTTCATGTCATAATGGTGTTCATGTCATAATGGTGATGATGTCACAATGGTGAATATATCATAATTGTGATGATGATGATGATGATGATGATGATGATGATGATGATGTCATAATGATACTGTTGTCACAATAGTGATAATGTCATAATGGTGTTCATGTCATAATGGTGATGATGTCACAATGGTGAATATATCATAATTGTGATGATGATGATGGTGATGATGATGTCATAATGATAATGTTGTCACAATAGTGATAATGTCATAATGGTGTTCATGTCATAATGGTGATGATGTCATAATAGTGATGATGTCACAATGGTGAATATATCATAATTGTAATGATGATGATGATGATGATGATGTCATAATGATAATGTTGTCACAATAGTGATAATGTCACAATGGTGTTCATGTCATAATGGTGATGATGTCATAATAGTGGTGATGTCACAATGGTGAAGATATCATAATTGTGATGATGATGATGATGATGTCATAATGATAATGTTAATAGTGATAATGTCATAATGGTGTTCATGTCATAAAGGTTATGATGTCATAATAGTGATGATGTCACAATGGTGAAGATATCATAATTGTGATGATAATGATGATGATGATGATGTCACAATAGTGATAATGTCATAATGGTGTTCATGTCATAAAGGTGATGATGTCATAATAGTGATGATGTCACAGTGGTGAAGATATCATAATTGTGATGATGATGATGATGATGATGAGGATGATGATAATGATGTCATAATAATAATGTTGTCACAATAGTGATAATGTCATAATGGTGTTCATGTCATGAATGTGATGATGTCATAATAGTGATGATGTCACAATGGTGAATATATAATAATTGTGAAGATGATGATGATGACGATGATGATGATGATGATGATGATGATGATGATGTCATAATGATAATGTTGTCACAATAGTAATAATGTCAAAATGGTGTTCATGTCATAATGGTGTTTATGTCATAATGGTGATGATGTCATAATAGTGATGATGTCACAATGGTGAAGATATCATAATTGTGATGATGATGATGATGATGATGATGATGATGTTGTCACAATAGTGAAAATGTCATAATGGTGTTAATGTCATAATGGTGTTCATGTCATAATAGTGATGATGTCACAATGGTGAAGATATCATAATTGTGAAGATGACGATGATGATGATGATGATGATGATGATGATGTCGTCACAATAGTGATAATGTCATAATGGTGTTCATGTCATAATGGTGATGATGTCATAATAGTGATGATGTCACAATGGTGAAGATATCATAATTGTGATGATGATGATGTCATAATGATAATGTTAATAGTGATAATGTCATAATGGTGTTCATGCCATAAAGGTTATGATGGCATAATAGTGATGATGTCACAATGGTAAAGATATCATAATTGTGATGATGATGATGATGATGATGAGGATGATGAGGATGATGAGGATGTCATAATAATAATGTCTTCACAATAGTGATAATGTCATAATGGTGTTCATGTCATAATGGTGATGATGTCATAATAGTGGTGATGTCACAATGGTGAAGATATCATAATTGTGATGATGATGATGATGATGATGATGTCATAATGATAATGTTAATAGTGATAATATCATAATGGTGTTCATGTCATAAAGGTTATGATGTCATAATAGTGATGATGTCACAATGGTGAAGATATCATAATTGTGATGATGATGATGATGATGATGATGATGATGATGTCACAATAGTGATAATGTCATAATGGTGTTCATGTCATAAAGGTGATGATGTCATAATAGTGATGAT
>NW_026969521.1:0-37240 GCF_028390025.1 Pseudophryne corroboree
GGCCCTGTCACAAATCCAGCGGATCATATGCAGGAAGCTACATTATTTCTAGTTATGTAACCACGGGTACATTACTTAGACCTGCCATTACATGCGCATGGGTGAGTAGTAGTATTCAAGAATTGGTCGAATACCTTGTCTTCCGATATAGATATCTTGGAGAGATGGGATACTCCTTACGTTGGATCATATCAAGGACACTGCAGCATACTTACGACTGCAAGGGATATAGGACTCTTGAGTTCACGGGCCAATTTCATGGCAGTCTCGGATAGGAGGGCATTGTGGATTCACCAAGGGAATGCTGATGCTGACTCCAAGAAGAAAGGGAGTCTCTTCCCTATGAAGGTGAAGCCTTGTTTGGCAACGGCCTAGTTAATTTGATCTCGGCAGCTCCCGCAGGTAAGTCAACCTTCTTGCCCTATGTTCCCTCTCAACGGATGAAGACGCATCATTGTCTAACGCAGTCATTTTGTCCCAATAGATATGCAAGAAGTTAAGATTCCCCTTTCTTTGCAGGTAGAGGAAGGAGAAGAGGGAAGAGGTCTGTAGCCTCTTCAAGATCGCAGGAGCAGAGATCGTCCTCTGCTTCTGCCAAATCCACTGCTTGACGCTGGGGCTCTCTTGCAGGAGCCCACACCAGTGGGGGCACGTCTAAAACACATCAGTCAGTTCTGGATTAATTTGGACCTGGACTCGTGGGTTTTACAAATAGTGTCACAAGGGTACAAACTGGGGTTTCAAGACGTTCCCCCTCACCGATTGTTCAAATCGGCCTTAGTCAGCAGGGAGAAGGTTTTTATTCAAGCCTCTTCGTGCTCCCGAAGCCGGACGGCTCAGTCAGACCAATCTTAAATCTGAAATCCCTCAATTTCTACCTAAAGAAATTCAATTTCAAGATGGAATCTCTCAGGGTAGGGATCTCCAGTCCGGAGGAAGGAGATTTCATGGTTTTGGTAGACATAAGGATGCCTAATTACATGTTCCCGTTTAGCCACTGCATCAAGCTACCTGAGGTTTGCAATTCAGGATTGTCATTACCAATTTCAGACGTTGCCGTTTGGTCTGTCCACGGCTCCGAGGATTTTCACCAGGGTGATGGTGGAAATGATGGTTCTCCTTCGCAAGCAAGGAGTCACAATTATGCCGTACTTGGATGATCTCCTGATAAAGGCGAGATCCAGGGACCAGTTGGTGCAAAACATCTACTCTCCCTGACAGTTCTTCAACAACATGGTTGGCTCCTAAACTTGCCAAAATCGCAGTTGGTCCCAATGACGCGGTTGTTGTTTCTGGGAGTCATACTGGACACAGAAGAGGCTTTCTTCCAGTGGAAAGGCTATGGAGTTCCAGAGTCTGGTCAAACAAATTCTGAAACAAGCAAGAGTGTTAATCCATCAATGCATTCTGTTGCTGGGGAAGATGGTTGCGGCCTACGAGGCCATTCAGTTTGGCAGGTTCCATGCCAGAGTGTTCCAGTGGGACCTGTTGGACAAGTGGTCCGGATCCCACCTACACATGCACCGGAGGATAATCCTGTCTTCCAAGACCAGAATCTTACTCCATTGGTGGCTGCACAGTTCTCACCTCCTAGAGGGGCGATGGTTCGGGATCCAGGACTGGATCCTAGGGACCATGGATGCAACCCTCCGAGGCTGGGGAGCAGTCACACAGGGGGAAAACATCCAAGGAAGATGGTCAAGTCAGGAAAGTTTTCTCCACATAAATGTTCTGGAGTTAAGGGCCATTTAATAACTGCAGACACAGTACGCACTGGGACGGGTGCCCAGCATCCTCTACGGACTAAGAGAAAAGGATTTACCGGTAGGTATTAAAATCCTATTTTCTCTAACGTCCTAGAGGATGCTGGGGACTCCGTAAGGACCATGGGGATAGATAGGCTCCGCAGGAGACATGGGTACTTTAAGAAAGACTTTAGTTCTGGGTGTGCACTGGCTCCTCCCTCTATGCCCCTCCTCCAGACCTCAGTTTGATACTGTGCCCAGTGGAGACTGGGTGCTTTTCAGGAGCTCTCCTGAGCTTTCTGACAGAAAGTATTTTGTTAGGTTTTTAATTTTCAGGGAGCACTGCTGGCAACAGACTCCCTCATCGAGGGACTGAGGGGAGAGAAGCAGCCCTACTCTCTGAGTTGCAAGGTCCTGCTTCTTAGGCTACTGGACACCATTAGCTCCAGAGGGATTGGTACGCAGGATCTCACCCTCGCCGTCCGTCCCAGAGCCGCGCCTCCGTCCCCCTTGCAGAGCCGGAAGATAGAAGCCGGGTGAGTATGAGAAGAAAAGAAGACTTCAGAGGCGGCAGAAGACTTCATGATCTTCACTGAAGTAACGCACAGCACTGCAGCTGTGCGCCATTGCTCCCATACACCTCACACACTCCGGTCACTGTAAGGGTGCAGGGCGCAGGGGGGGGGGGGGGCACCCTGGGCAGCAATATAAACCTCTTTTTGGCAAAAATATAACACATATACAGCGGGGCACTGTATATATGTATGAGCCCCCGCCAATTTTACAGTTTAAGCGGGACAGAAGCCTGCCGCCGAGGGTGCGGGGCTTCTCCCTCAGCACTCACCAGCGCCATTTTTTCTTCACAGCACCGCTGAGAGGAAGCTCCCCGGACTCTCTCCTGCTTATACCACGGTAGACAAGAGAGTTGAAAAGAGGGGGGGGGCACATAATTTGGCGCAAATTACATGCTGCAGTACTACTGGGCAAACATTAAGTTACTGTGTATTCCTGGGTTATATAGCGCTGGGGTGTGTGCTGGCATACTCTCTCTCTGTCTCTCCAAAGGGCCTTGTGGGGAAACTGTCTTCAGAAAAAGCATTCCCTGTGTGTGTGGTGTGTCGGTACACGTGTGTCGACATGTCTGAGGAAGAAGGCTATATTAGAGAGGAGCAGGAGCAAATGAATGTGGTGTCTCCGCCGACAGCTGATTGGATGGATATGTGGAATTTTTTAAATGCTAGTGTAAACTCATTGCACAAAAGATTAGACAAGGCTGAAGCTTTGGGACAGTCAGGGTCTCAACCCATGCCTGATCCTATGTTGCAGGGACTGTCAGGGTCTCATAAGCGCCCACTATCCCAGATTGTTGACACAGATACAGACACGGATTCTGACTCCAGTGTCGATTACGATGATGCAAAGTTACAGCCAAAATTGGCAAAATCCATTCGATATATGATTATGGCAATAAAAGATGTTTTGCACATCACAGAGGAACCCCCTGTCCCTGACAAGAGGGTACATATGTACAAGGTGAAAAAGCCTGAGGTAACCTTTGAGGGGGTCACACGAGCTGAACGAGTTATGTGAAAAAGCTTGGGAATCTCCAGATAAAAGACTGCAGATTTCCAAAAGGATTCTTATGGCGTATCCTTTCCCATCAATGGATAGGTTACGATGGGAATCCTCCCCTAGGGTGGACAAAGCATTAACACGCTTATCCAAGAAGGTAGCCCTCCCGTCCCAGTATACGGCTACCCTCAAAGAGTCTGCTGACCGCAAACAGGAGATTACCCTGAAGTCCATTTATACACATTCAGGTACCTTACTCAGACCGGCAATTGCGTCGGCCTGGGTGTGTAGTGCTGTAGCGGCATGGACGGATACCTTATCTGAGGGGATGGATACCCTAGATAAGGATACTATTTTATTGACCCTGGGGCACATAAGAGATGCTGTCCTATATATGTGTGTATGCAAACTACAGGTGGTGCTGCAGGGCTCACACCCTTTTACTTGTCTTGTAGAGCAACTCTGGAGCTGTTTCTGGGTCCACCTGCTGCAAGAAATCAGCTTGAATGCTTCAGGGGCTGGGGCATGGCCAACATGAGCCCACACTGATGGGGGGTGGGGGTGTATAAAGCGATTTAGGGGTCATCCAAGCGCAACCCCACAAAGGCCGCCATGCCCTGCGTGACCCTTTTCTCTTTTCATATGCAGACGAGGGTTGCAGCCAACTATGCCCACTGCTTGGATGACATCACTATATGCAAATCCATCTGCTGCAGGCCTTCCCCCAGGAATGCTTGCAGTAGTTGTTGCATTTGGTTTGTTGTTTGGGGGTGCTTCAGTATTAGGCAGCCTTCTGCCCTCCCACATTCGTCTGAAAATGTGTTCTCCCTGCAGTTGTTGTTCCCAGATGAGAGTTCCCTTGTGCTTCCTCAGTTGAATCTCCTTAACTTGACAGGGGTGTGCCCGAGCAGCCGCCCTCCACAGCCCTATCCCAACACATACTTATCTTGCATATGAGATCTCTTGATCATGAAGATAGTTCTCACAGGGTGAGGTTCATCCATTACATTTTAAAGTAGGAAGGTACAAATTACATATTCAAATTACATATATGTGCTGGATTCAAATGTTTTCCCCCCTTCCTTTCTCAATTGTGCCCATCAGCAGCTATTCTAATGTTGCTGCCAATGGGTGTGACGCATTCATTTCTTCTGTGGGGTACACTGGACTCCACAAGGATTCACATTGTATATGTACACCAGAGTAGGATCTTGATCTGAGGCACCAACAGGCTCAAAGCTTTTGACTGTTCCCAAGATGCTCAGCGCCCCCTCCTCTATAACCTCGCTTCCATGAACAGGGAGCTCAGTTTGTAGTTGGTGCCTTCAGTAGCAGGCCACTTAACAGGGGGCTGCCTCAGGCAGCCTAATCTTAGCTATTAATTTTGGCAAGAAAAGAAGAACTTTTTTTATAAGAATCTACAAGGGCTGCAGCAGGCTAGGTCTAATAGACCTCTTTACTGCAGCTCCATCACTCCCAGTGGCGCAGTATACTCCCGTGCCCCGGTTGCTGGGTCACTGCAGCGGAGGCTCCGGTTTCTTCCTAAGGTCAGTCACACACACACCGCCCTCCGGGATCACGAGGCCGCTGATGGGGGCGGGCCGTGTGCGCACTGGCGTGGACACTGATTACTGGGCAGCCGCTCCACTAGCCACCAGGGACAGTTAAGGAGCACAGCTCTGGGGTTTTTTCTCCTATATTAACCCCATTTTGTACTACCCGCAGTGCATTGTGATAGGTAATGGGGCCTGATTCAGGTTGGATCGCAATCCAACTGCAAAAACTGCTAAGAGCATACGCATCCGCCTGCATTTTCTGCGGCACCCCGCAGATAATGCGATCACCTCTGCCTGTGAATCGGTGAAGGGGGGGGGGGTAGGGGGGTCAACAACACTCCATTTCCAAGTCGGAGATGGAGCGGTGCGGGGGCACGGTTTCAAAATGGGGTCAGCAACGGAGAAACAGGAGGCGTGGTCAGAGCAGCTGCATGACATCACATGGGCCGGACTCTGCCAGTGGAGCCCCAGCGTCATGAGGTAGATTTTGTAGAGGCCGGGGAGGACTTCTGTTCCTGGGAACTAGCTGTGTTGTGCAGCTTTATTCCTCTGCACCTACCTCTGGCAAGAAAGGACGCACCTCGCACTTTCTTGTTTCTTTGTGACCGAAAGGACTGCATTTGATAATGCGGAGCTTTCTTATGCTGTGAGGGAACATAAGGTAAAAAATTTGATTTTCCAACTGTAGCTGTGCGTGTTAATGCTTTGTCCATCCTACGGGAGGATTTCCATCGTAACCTATCCGTTGATGGAAAAGGATACGCCATAAGAATCCTTTTGGAAATCTGCAGTCTTTTATCTGGAGATTCCCAAGCTTTTTCACATAACTCGTTCAGCTCGTGTGACCCCCTCAAAGGTTACCTCAGGCTTCTTTCCCTTGTACATATGTACCCTCTTGTCAGGGACAGGGGGTTCCTCTGTGATGTGCAAAACATCTTTTATTGCCATAATCATATATCGAATGGATTTTGCCAATTTTGGCTGTAACTTTGCATCATCGTAATCGACACTGGAGTCAGAATCCGTGTCGGTATCTGTGTCAACAATCTGGGATAGTGGGCGCTTATGAGACCCGGACAGTCCCTGCAACATAGGATCAGGCATGGGTTGAGTCCCTGACTGTCCCAAAGCTTCAGCCTTGTCTAATCTTTTGTACAATGAGTTTACACTAGCATTTAAAACATTCCACATATCCATCCAATCAGGTGTCAGCGGAGACACCACATTCATTTGCTCCCGCTCCTCTCTAATATAGCCTTCTTCCTCAGACATGTCGACACACGTGTACCGACACACCACACACACAGGGAATACTTTTTCTGAAGACAGTTTCCCCACAAGGCCCTTTGGAGAGACAGAGAGAGAGTATGCCAGCGCACTCCCCAGCGCTATATAACCCAGGAATAACACAGTAACTTAATGTTTGTCCAGTAGCGCTGCTGTATGTAATTTGGGCCGAATTATGTGCCCCCCCTCTCTTTTCAACCCTCTTCTCTACCGTGGTATAAGCAGGGGAGAGTCCGGGGAGCTTCCTCTCAGCGGTGCTGTGGAGAAAAAATGGCGCTGGTGAGTGCTGAGGGAGAAGCCCCGCCCCCTCGGCGGCGGGCTTCTGTCCCGCTTAAACTGTAAAATTGGTGGGGGCTCATACATATATACAGTGCCCAGCTGTATATATGTTATATTTTTGCCAAAAAGAGGTATATATTGCTGCCCAGGGCGCCCCCCCTGCGCCCTGCACCTTTACAGTGACCGGAGTATGTGAGGTGTATGGGAGCAATGGCGCACAGCTGCAGTGCTGTGCGCTACCTCAGTGAAGATCATGAACTCTGTGGAGCCCGTCTATCCCCATGGTCCTTACGGAGTCCCAAGCATCCTCTAGGACGTTAGAGAAACTAGGATTTTAATACCTACCGGTAAATCCTTTTCTCTTAGTCTGTTGAGGATGCTGGGCACCCGTCCCAGTGTGTACTGTGTCTGCAGTTATTAAATGGCCCTTAACTCCAGAACATTTATGTGGAGACAACTTTCCTGACTTGACCATCTTCCTTGGACGTTTTCCCCAGCCTCGGAGGGTTGCATCTGTGGTCCCTAGGATCCAGTCCTGGATCCCGAACCATCGCCCCTCTAGGAGGTGAGAACTGTGCAGCCACCAATGGAGTGAGATTCTGGTCTTGGAAGACAGGATTATCCTCCGGTGCATGTGTAGGTGGGATCCGGACCAATTGTCCAACAGGTCCCACTGGAACACTCTGGCATGGAACCTGCCAAACTGAATGGCCTCGTAGGCCACAACCATCTTCCCCAGCAACTGAATGCATTGATGGATTAACACTCTTGCTGGTTTCAGAATTTGTTTGACCAGACTCTGGATCTCCATAGCCTTTCCACTGGAAGAAAACCTCTTCTGTGTCCAGTATGTGTTATGATTCCAGCACTCTGGTCAGAGAAGATCTTATGGCAAGGACCGGAGCACTGGAACGGAATGCTGGGGAAGGGAGCAGGACAGGAAAATAGCCCCTGGCGCCCTAACTCTGTTGTCTCACCCGTGTTGTCAGAAATCCCCTGCGAGACTATGGTTTCTTGAGCCCTTGGCAGCTGCGTTTGAAGGGCGGATTATGTCTGCCCAACTTCGATGCCCCCCGGTCTTAATGAGAGACAAAGGGAAACCCGAGACAGGGTGATAACAAGAGGCCCTCTAACTAAACAACCAGGCCAGGGGCTAAGCAAACTCAAAACTATAATATGTGCGGAGAAACCGCCAGGAAAAAGGACAACCAAAATATCCACTTGTCCAATTCTCCTACCCGGCACCGCCGAGTACCAGAGAGGACTTGTGGAAGCGGAACCCTCCACAAATGCTCCAAACACAAAATATAAAAGGTAAAGCGGCTGAGCCGCACCACACGGCAGAGCCGCAACTCACGAACACCACTGGATATAAAACGGTGATCAGTCAGGACTCCAGGGAACCAAACGACCTCTTGGGATGAGATGACAACTCCCGAATACCGGACTTCTGCGGACTGGAATGACCGGATACAGCAGGACTGGAAACAGACTCTCAGCAAACAAAGGCAGCATGCAGGAAGCTATTACCGGCATCTGTGAGAAGCCCTGGGAGTGTATTTAACAAGGAGTCCTCCAATCAGCTGCTAAAGGCTGATTAGAATAAATGCCGTGCAGCTGCCTTGCTGCACGGCCAGAGAGCAGGTGAATATCTTAATTTCCTAAAGCCTAGCAACGGGGAACGCGGTCCACCAGTGGCGTCCCCGTTGCTAGGGTCCGTGCGGCTCAGCGCGCCCGGCGTCTAGCGTTGCTAGGGAGCCGGCGGCTGTACGTGCACGGCATCTCTAGTTGCTAGGCGCCGGGCCGCGCAGACCATCAAGCGGACCCCGGCGCCTAACAGTACCCCCCCTTGAGGAGGGGTCAAGGAACCCCTAAAGCCAGGTTTCTGAGGAAATTCCCGAAAAAATGCCCTCTTGAGCCTCGGGGCATGAAGATCCTTATCCAGGACCCAAGACCTTTCCTCCGGACCATAGCCTTTCCAGTGAACCAGAAAATACAGCCGATCCCGGGACAATTTGGAATCGAGAACCTTCTCTACGAAGAACTCCTGTTGTCCCTGTACATCCACTGGAGATCTACCCTGAGAGATCTTCCGAGGAAATCTACTGGAAGAAACGTATTGTTTCAACAGGGAACAATGAAACGTATTTCCAATCCTGAGAGATCTTGGTAAACGTAACCGAAAGGCAACTGGGTTGACTCTTTTAATAATAAGAAATGGCCCAATAAATTTGGGTCCCAGTCTAGCTGAGGATTGTCGAAGCCTGATGTTGCGAGTCGACAACCACACCCTATCTCCCACCTTAAAAGTGCAAGGATGTCGGAGCCTGTCAGAAAATTTCTTCTCTCGAAAGGCCGCTTTTCTGAGAGCAAGGTGCACCTTTTTCCAAATGGCTCTGAGATGGGAGGTTAAGGTAAGCGAGGAGACTGAGGAATGATGAAAAAAAGAATTAGCTCTGGGGTGAAAACCAAAAACTGAAAAGAATGGAGACTCTTTAGTGGAGGAATGACAAGAATTATTGTAAGCAAATTCAGCCAACGGAAGAAACTCGGACCAATCATTCTGGAGTTTGGCTGAATACAAGCGCAAATATTGTTTCAATGATTGGTTAACTCGTTCGGTTTGCCCGTTGGATTGTGGGTGGTAACCGGATGTTAACGACAATTTCATCTTCAATGAGGCACAAAAACATTTCCAGAATTGTGCGATGAATTGTGGACCCCGATCAGAAACAATATCAGTAGGTAACCCATGAAGCCTGAATACATGGCGGAGAAACAAAACTGCCAACCCTTGGGCAGAAGGCAATCGAGGAAGAGCAATAAAATGAGCCATTTTACTAAAACGGTCCACTACCACCCATATGACTCGGAATCCGGCTGAAAGGGGAAGGTCAACCACAAAATCCATGGAAATATGAGACCACGGCCTGAGAGGAACATTTAAGGGCATAAGTTGCCCGATGGGCAAGGAACGGGGAACCTTATGCTGTGCACAAACCTGACATGAATAAACAAATTCCTTGACGTCTTTAGAAAGACCAGGCCACCATACTGAGCGAGAGACTAACTCCAATGTCTTAGAGACTCCTGGATGCCCTGAAACTTTGTTATCATGGAATTCCGTTAAAACAGTAACTCTCAAAAACTCAGGGACGTAAAGACGACCAGCAGGAGTAATTCTAGGAGCTTGGTGTTGAAGCTGTTTTAACTGGGTAAATAAATCTTGTGTGAGGCCCGCCCAGATGACCGAAGATGGAAGTATGGGGGTAACAGGATTGTTATTGTGAACCGGAAGAAAGCTATGTGACAGGGCATCAGCCTTAGTATTCTTGGAACCAGGCCTGAAAGTGATTATAAATTTGAAACGCGTAAAAAATAATGCCCAACGTGCCTGCCGGGCATTAAGCCGCTTAGCCGATTCAATCTATTGCAGGTTCTTATGGTCAGTCAATACCGAAATAGTATGTTTTGCTCCCTCCAGCCAATGCCTCCACTCCTCGAAAGCCCATTTTACCGCCAGTAACTCCCGATTACCAACGTCATAGTTGGATTCAGCGGAGGAGAATTTCCTGGACATAAAGGCACAAGGATGTAACTCCAGAGACTCCGGATCCTTTTGAGAAAGGATAGCCCCCACTCCAACCTCCGAGGCATCAACCTCCACCACAAAGGGCAATTCCGGATTAGGATGTCTGAGGACTGGAGCCGAGACAAAGGCTTGTTTCAAGGCCCGGAAGGACAACTCAGCTTCACGCGACCAGTTGGTAGGATCCGCTCCTTCTTTGTCAGAGCTACAATGGGAGCAACCAGGTCAGAAAAAGAATGAATGAACCTCCTATAATAATTCGCAAACCCTAAAAAACGCTTAATTGCTTTTAAATTGGTGGGTTGCGCCCAACTAAGGATGGCCTGGAGTTTCTTTGGTTCCATGGAAAATCCCTGAGGGGAAATTATGTACCCTAAAAAAGATACTTCCGTGACATGAAACTCACACTTCTCCAGCTTGGCATATAAATGATTCTCACATAACTTTTGAAGAACCAGACGCACCTGGGTAACATGTTGTTCCATTGATTTAGAAAAAATCAGGATGTCGTCTAAGTAAACGACCACGAATTTCCCTAGGAAGTCACGGAGCACATCGTTAATAAGGTCTTGAAAAACTGCCGGAGCATTGGACAGGCCGAACGGCATCACCAGGTATTCGTAGTGACCCGACTGAGTACTGAAGGCCGTTTTCCACTCATCTCCAGATTTAATTCGGATGAGGTTGTACGCTCCTCTAAGGTCAATTTTAGAAAAAATCACAGCAGAACGTAACTGATCAAAGAGTACAGAAATCAACGGCAAAGGATAGGTGTTTTTAACTGAGATCTTATTCAGGGCTCTAAAATCAATGCAAGGTCTAAGCGAGCCATCCTTTTTCTCCACAAAGAAGAAGCCTGCACTTAAAGGAGATTTTGATGGTCTAATAAATCCTTTCTCAAGGCTCTCCTTTACATAATCATTCATAGCCGCAGTTTCTGGCCCGGATAATGCATATAATCTTCCCTTTGGCAATGCGGCACCAGAAATTAACTCAATAGCACAATCATAAGGCCGATGGGGAGGCAGAATGTCCGCATTGCCTTTGGAGAAAACATCAGCAAACTCCTGGTATTCCACCGGAATGAGTTCTGGAATGATAGCTGCTACTCTGACTGGAAACGTGATACATTCCTTATCACAAAAAGTACCCCAATGTGAAATCTCCCCCGACCGCCAATCAATGGTGGGATTATGAAAGGCCAGCCAAGGGTGACCCAGAACAACTGGAACTGCTGGGCAATGTGTAAGAAAGAACTCGATTTTCTCGGAATGTAGAGCTCCTACTGTAAGTAGTACAGGGGGTGTACGGAGAGAAATAATCCCATTAGACAGCGGACTCCCATCTAAGCCATGCATGGTGACACACCTACCCAAAGGTAACTGAGGAATGCCTAAGGCCTTAGCCCAAGTTAAATCCATAAAGTTTCCTGCAGCTCCACTGTCAACAAAAGCCGACACCAAAGAACTGAGGCTGCCAAAGGAAACTTTAACTGGGACTAAAAGGGAGTTATTCGAGGAGATAAGCTGCAGACCTAGGTGAACCCCCTCACAATTCACCTGGTCAAAGCGTTTCCCGACTTGTTCGGACAATTACGAGCAAAATGTCCCTTACCCCCACAGTACAGACAAAGACCAGAATTTTGCCTTCTGGCTCTTTCTTCAGGAGACAGCCGGGAGAGACCCATCTGCATGGTCTCCTCTACGTCTTCAGGAATGGAATATACACACGGACTTGACCTTACAGGTGCTCCTTTTTCAGCCCTCCGCTCTCTGAGACGACGATCAATCTTAATAGAAAGCTCCATGAGTTTATCGAGAGTCTCAGGAGCGGGGTACTGAAGGAGACTGTCTTTTATAGACTCTGATAAGCCGAGGCGAAACTGACTGCGCAGGGCTGGGTCATTCCAGCCACAGTCGTTCGACCAACGGCGAAACTCCGTACAATAAACCTCTGCAGGATTTCTACCCTGTCTGAGAGCGCGCAACTGACTTTCAGCGGACGCCTCTCTATCAGGGTCATCATACAAGAGCCCTAAAGACTCAAAAAAAGCGTCAATTGACAACAATGCCGGATCCTCTGCTCTTAAACCAAATGCCCAGGTCTGAGGATCCCCCTGGAGCAAAGAAATAATAAACCCGACCCGCTGAGATTCAGTACCCGAGGAAGTCGGTCTTAAACGAAAATAAAGTTTACAGGATTCTTTAAAATTAAAAAAACTCTTTTCTATCACCAGAAAAACGGTCAGGCAAATGCATCTTTGGTTCAGGGACTACCCTTGGGGAAGCTCGCAAAAGATCTTCCTGCGACTTCACCCGAAGAGAAAGATCCTGAACCATCTGAGTAAGTTCTTGAATCTGGCTGACTAAGAGCTGACCAGGATTTGGCCCTAAACCTGTTGGATTCATGAGGCAGATAAACTCTCACAAAACTGAATGAGAAAAAATTAAACCCCGTTTAATTTTAAGTTTTGGTATGGCCGGTAATAATGTTATGATTCCAGCACTCTGGTCAGAGAAGATCTTATGGCAAGGACTGGAGCACTGGAACGGAATGCTGGGGAAGGGAGCAGGACAGGAAAATAGCCCCCGGCGCCCTAACTCTGTTGTCTCACCCGTGTTGTCAGAAATCCCCTGCGAGACTATGGTTTCTTGAGCCCTTGGCAGCCGCGTTTGAAGGGCGGATTATGTCTGCCCAACTTCGATGCCCCCCGGTCTTAATGAGAGACAAAGGGAAACCTGAGACAGGGTGATAACAAGAGGCCCTCTAACTAAACAACCAGGCCAGGGGCTAAGCAAACTCAAAACTATAATATGTGCGGAGAAACCGCCAGGAAAAAGGACAACCAAAATATCCACTTGTCCAATTCTCCTACCCGGCACCGCCAAGTACCAGAGAGGACTTGTGGAAGCGGAACCCTCCGCAAATGCTCCAAACACAAAATATAAAAGGTAAAGCGGCTGAGCCGCAACACACGGCAGAGCCGCAACTCACGAACACCACTGGATATAAAACGGTGATCAGTCAGGACTCCAGGGAACCAAACGACCTCTTGGGATGAGATGATAACTCCCGAATACCGGACTTCTGCGGACTGGAATGACCGGATACAGCAGGACTGGAAACAGACTCTCAGCAAACAAAGGCAGCATGCAGGAAGCTATTACCGGCGTCTGTGAGAAGCCCTGGGAGTGTATTTAACAAGGAGTCCTCCAATCAGCTGCTAAAGGCTGATTAGAATAAATGCCGTGCAGCTGCCTTGCTGCACGGCCAGAGAGCAGGTGAATATCTTAATTTCCTAAAGCCTAGCAACGGGGAACGCGGTCCGCCAGTGGCGTCCCCGTTGCTAGGGTCCGTGCGGCTCAGCGCGCCCGGCGTCTAGCGTTGCTAGGGAGCCGGCGGCTGTACGTGCACGGCGTCTCTAGTTGCTAGGCGCCGGGCCGCGCAGACCATCAAGCGGACCCCGGCGCCTAACAGTATGACTCCCAAAAACAACAACCGCGTCATTGGGACCAACTGCGATTTTGGCAAGTTTAGGAGCCAACCATGTTGTTGAAGAACTGTCAGGGAGAGTGCAATGTTTTGCACCAACTGGTCCCTGGATCTCGCCTTTATCAGGAGATCATCCAAGTACGGGATAATTGTGACTCCTTGCTTGCGAAGGAGAACCATAATTTCCGCCATCACCCTGGTGAAAATCCTCGGAGCCGTGGACAGACCAAACGGCAATGTCTGAAATTGGTAATGACAATCCTGAATTGCAAACCTTAGGTAGCTTGAGGCAGTGGCTAAATGGGAACATGTAAGTAGGCATCCTTTATGTCTACCAAAACCATGAAATCTCCGTCCTCCGGACTGGAGATCACTGCCCTGAGAAATTCCATCTTGAAATTGAATTTCTTTAGGAAGAAATTGAGGGATTTCAGATTTAAGATTGGTCTGACTGAGCAGTCCGGCTTCGGGACCACGAAGAGGCTTGAATAAAAACCTTCTCCCTGCTGACTAAGGCCAATTTGAACAATCGGTGAGGGGGAACGTCTTGAAACCCCAGTTTGTACCCTTGGGACACTATTTGTAAAGCCCACGAGTCCAGGTCCGAATGAATCCAGAACTGACTGAAGAGTTTTAGACGTGCCCCCACTGGTGTGGGCTCCTGCAAGAAAGCCCCAGTGTCATGCAGTGGATTTGGCAGAAGCAGAGGACAATCTCTGGTCCTGCGATCTTGAAGAGGCTACAGACCTCTTCCTTTTCCTTCCTTTACCTGCAAAGAAAGGGGAATCTAAACTTCTTGCATATCTATTGGGCAAAAATGACTGCGGTAGATAATGATGCGTCTTCATCCGTTGACAGGGAACATAGGGCAAGAAGCTTGACTTACCATTGAAATGAGGATGCATCTTGCTGCCTTTCCAATGAAGCAAGTTTAATTTAGTAATAGGTGAAAAACCATCCTTACAAAGGTGTTAATCAGAGACTTGGCTTTGTGGACACTTTTCAGAGAACAAATTTGTTAGCATAAAAATAAAGCCAGAAAATGAAGAGCTGTTTAATCACTCAATTGGATTTTTCTGCCAGCATATTTTTTTTCTCTGCAACCCACTGCTAAATTGTGCTTTCTAGCTGTTTTTATAAAATCACTGAATCAAATCTAACTCTGATTACATCAGAGAAGGCCAGGTACCCTACACCATAACAGGGGGTTTGAAATTTTGACTTGTCTACTTAAAGATCACCAAAATCTGATAACAAGGTCAATTAGGTCCCTGGGTGGGATTGAACCACCAACCTTATGGTTAATAGCCGTACATACTAACTGATTGCGCCACAGAGACACTTTGCAAAAGTCCATACTGACAAAGGCTAATAAGCATTCATCTAAAACGTTTCCTAGAAAAACTTTAAAAAGTCAATAATCTGGAGAGTTTTAGTAAGATGTTTCTTCCATCAACCAACGAAGAAACACATTGGTACTTTCCCATGATGAGTGAGTGCTTCAGGATCTCTTGCACTTACATGTGCAGCAGAGTACTGCAATGGAAGCATGCTGGGCCCATAACCCAGAGGTAGGCAGATTGAAACTATCCTCTGCTATATGCATTTTTTTTTGTTAATTAAAGTAATCCAAAACTGGGATTGATATTTTGTCTCTTTTATTTTTACTTAAAGTACAATAACTTTTACCATTTTAATTTGTTTTAATAGTATATTGACAGTATTGTTTTCTTTCAAAAATCCACTTCATTTTCTTTACCCTATTATTAAAATGGTAATTGACAAAAACAAACTACATTGTCACCAGAAGAGCAATACAAAATGTACAAGTGATATATTAAAATCATCTTTCCAGCTTGAATTTCAATGATGCATTGGGTCAACAATTTTGTGAGAAACGTCTTCACCCTTAAATAAAGATTTTCTTAATTCCTTATCTGTGTGCTAATTAGATATCACCTTGTTTTAACATTAAACAGACTTCCACATGAGAAAGCAGCAAGGATGCAGTGGCGTTAATGTTTCCTGGTGTCAACCTGTATTATTTCAGTAGACATTGAAATGAGGATACATCTTGCTGCCTTTCCAATGAAGCAAGTTTAATTTAGTAATAGGTGAAAAACCATCCCTACAAAGGTGTTAATCAGAGACTTGGCTTTGTGGACACTTTTCAGAGAACAAATTTGTTAGCATAAAAATAAAGCCAGAAAATGAAGAGCTGTTTAATCACGCAATTTGATTTTTTTGCCAGCATATTTCTTTTTCTCTGCAACCCACTGCTAAATTGTGCTTCCTAGATGTTTTTATAAAATCACTGAATCAAATCTAACTCTGATTACATCAGAGAAGGCCAGGTACCCTACACCATAACAGGGGGTATGAAATTTGACTTGTCTACTTAAAGATCACCAAAATCTGATAACAAGGTCAATTACGTCCCTGGGTGGGATTGAACCACCAACCTTTTGGTTAATTGCCGTACACACTAACTGATTGCGCCACAGAGACACTTTGCAAAAGTACATACTGACAAATGCTAATAAGCATTCATCTAAAACGTTTCCTAGAAAAACTTAAAAAAGTCAATAATCTGGAGAGTTTTTGTAAGATGTTTCTTCTATCAACCAACGAAGAAACACATTGGTACTTTCCCATGATGAGTGAGTGCTTCAGGATCTCTTGCACTTACATGTGCAGCAGAGTACAGCAATGGAAGCATGCTGGGCCCATAACCCAGAGGTAGGCAGATTGAAACTATCCTCTGCTATATGCATTTTTTTGTTTGTTAATTAAAGTAATCCAAAACTGGGATTGATATTTTGGCTCTTTTATTTTTACTTAAAGTACAATAACTTTTACCATTTTAATTTGTTTTAATAGTATATTGACAGTATTGTTTTCTTTCAAAAATCCACTTAATTTTCTTTACCCTATTATTAAAATGGTAATTGACAAAAACAAACTACATTGTCACCAGAAGAGCAATACAAAATGTACAAGTGATATATTAAAATCATCTTTCCAGCTTGAATTTCAATGATGCATCGGGGCAACGATTTTGTGAGAAACATCTTCACCCTTAAATAAAGATTTTCTTAATTCCTTACCTGTGTGCTAATTAGATATCACCTTGTTTTCACATTAAACAGACTTCCACATGAGAAAGCAGCAAGGATGCAGTGGCGTTAATGTTTCCTGGTGTCAACCTGTATTATTTCAGTAGACATTGAAATGAGGATGCATCTTGCTGCCTTTCCAATGAAGCAAGTTTAATTTAGTAATAGGTGAAAAACCATCCTTACAAAGGTGTTAATCAGAGACTTGGCTTTGTGGACACTTTTCAGAGAACAAATTTGTTAGCATAAAAATAAAGCCAGAAAATAAAGAGCTGTTTAATCACTCAATTGGATTTTTCTGCCAGCATATTTTTTTTCTCTGCAAACCACTGCTAAATTGTGCTTCCTAGCTGTTTTTATAAAATCACTGAATCAAATCTAACTCTGATTACATCAGAGAAGGCCAGGTACCCTACACCATAACAGGGGGTTTGAAATTTTGACTTGTCTACTTAAAGATCACCAAAATCTGATAACAAGGTCAATTACGTCCCTGGGTGGGATTGAACCACCAACCTTTTGGTTAATAGCCGTACATACTAACTGATTGCGCCACAGAGACACTTTGCAAAAGTACATACTGACAAAGGCTAATAAGCATTCATCTAAAACGTTTCCTAGAAAAACTTTAAAAAGTCAATAATCTGGAGAGTTTTTGTAAGATGTTTCTTCCATCAACCAACGAAGAAACACATTGGTACTTTCCCATGATGAGTGAGTGCTTCAGGATCTCTTGCACTTACATGTGCAGCAGAGTACAGCAATGGAAGCATGCTGGGCCCATAACCCAGAGGTAGGCAGATTGAAACTATCTTCTGCTATATGCATTTTTTTTTTGTTAATTAAAGTAATCCAAAACTGGGATTGATATTTTGGCTCTTTTATTTTTACTTAAAGTACAATAACTTTTACCATTTTAATTTGTTTTAATAGTATATTGACAGTATTGTTTTCTTTCAAAAATCCACTTCATTTTCTTTACCCTATTATTAAAATGGTAATTGACAAAAACAAACTACATTGTCATCAGAAGAGCAATACAAAATGTACAAGTGATATATTAAAATCATCTTTCCAGCTTGAATTTCAATGATGCATTGGGTCAACAAATTTGTGAGAAACATCTTCACCCTTAAATAAAGATTTTCTTAATTCCTTACCTGTGTGCTAATTAGATATCACCTTGTTTTCACATTAAACAGACTTCCACATGAGAAAGCAGCAAGGAAGCAGTGGCGTTAATGTTTCCTGGTGTCAACTTGTATTATTTCAGTAGACATTGAAATGAGGATGCATCTTGCTGCCTTTCCAATGAAGCAAGTTTAATTTAGTAATAGGTGAAAAACCATCCTTACAAAGGTGTTAATCAGAGACTTGGCTTTGTGGACACTTTTCAGAGAACAAATTTGTTAGCATAAAAATAAAGCCAGAAAATGAAGAGCTGTTTAATCACTCGATTGGATTTTTCTGCCAGCATATTTTTTTTCTCTGCAACCCACTGCTAAATTGTGCTTCCTAGCTGTTTTTTTATAAAATAACTGAATCAAATCTAACTCTGATTACTTCAGAGAAGGCCATGTACCCTACACCATAAGAGGGGGTTTGAAATTTTGACTTGTCTATTTAAATATCACCTATAAGAATGTACAAGGGCTGCAGCAGGCTAGGTCTAATAGACATCTTTACTGCAGCTCCATCACTCCCAGCGGCGCAGTATACTCCCGTGCCCTGGTTGCTGGGTCACTGCAGCGGAGGCTCCGGTTTCTTCCTAAGGTCAGTCACACACACACCGCCCTCCGGGATCACGAGGCCGCTGATGAAAGGGAGGTAAGGGGCTTCTGTGCCCACACTATACCGTGATCCAGCATGGCTGTAGGGGGCGGGCCGTGTGCGCACTGGCGTGGACACTGATTACTGGGCAGCCGCTCCACTAGCCACCAGGGACAGTTAAGGAGCACAGCTCTGGGGGGTTTTCTCCTATATTAACCCCATTTTGTACTACCTGCAGTGCATTGTGATAGGTAATAGAGCCTGATTCAGGTTGGATTGCAATCACAATAAGCAATCCAACTGCAAAAATTGCTAAGAGCATACGCATGCGCCTGCATTTTCTGTGACTGTCAATCGGTGCGGGGGGGGGGGTCAGCAACACTCCATTTCAAAGTCGGAGATGGAGCGGTGCGGGGGCAGGGCTTCAATGGAGAAACAGGAGGCGTGGTCAGAGCGGCTGCATGACATCACATGCAGCCGTTGCGATCACAAAAATGGTGGCGGCTTCCTGCGCACACGTACAGTCTGCACCAACAGGAGGCTAACTCATTTTTTATGATCACGCTGAACTGCACTGAGACTGCAATTTCAGCGTGGTAAAGAAGGGAGGCGGCATGCTGGGTGGCCATGCCCTGTGATGGGTGGCCCCAGCATGCGAACCAAAGGATTGCAAATTCTGTTACTTAGCAGAATTTGCAATCCTTACTGAATTAGGCCATTGATTACAAAATTGTAAACAATATTTGAAGTTTTTCTTCAGGGACTAACACAAAAGATGCTTGGGGCTACTAACACATGGGTAAGCCACGTAAAGCTTCCCATGGGTCAGTGGCATCACAACGGGGTTGCGGCACACACCCGAGTGTCACCCGCCAAGTGGGGTGACACCAAAGTGCCGGCTATTCTTCAGTGACAGAATATGGGTGTTTCACTGTGACATTACGTGCAACACCCAGTTTCTGTCACTGTGCAGGAGCCAGCACCACTCACACACTAGTCCCCGGGTACAGCCCCCAACCCCCGGGATACCCGCAGCAACAAAATGGTGATTCAGGCCACGCCCCTACCTATGAGACCATGCCTCCTTTTTACCATTGCGCTGCTTATCTGCGCGCACTGCATTACAATCTCCCTCGCCGCCTCTCTGGGTGTCACCAGTGATAGTGACACCTCTGCCATGCTTGTAGCAGCTGGTCCTAAGATCTACGCCTCCAGCCCTGAGTGTTTTCCCTTGTGACTTGTTGATCATCATAGCGAAGCAGATGCTTACAGAAAACTGCAGGGGTTTAGATTGAAAAGAAAAACATTGACGAACCCATCATTTCAGCGACAGGGTCTGCCACACGACTGACTGAAATGACTGGTTGGTTTGGGCCCCCACCAAAAAAGAATCAATCAATCTCTCCTTGCACAAACTGGCTCTACAGAGGCAAGATGTCCACCTCATCATCCTCCGATTCCTCACCCCTTTCACTGTGTACATCCCCCTCCTCACAGATTATTAATTTGTCCCCACTGGAATCCACCATCTCAGATCCCTGTGTACTTTCTGGAGGCAATTGCTGGTGAATGTCTCCACGGAGGAATTGATTATAATTAATTTTGATGATCATCATCTTCTCCACATTTTCTGGAAGTAACCTTGTACGCCGATTGCTGACAAGGTGAGCGGCCGCACTAAACACTCTTTCGGAGTACACACTGGAGGGAGGGCAACTTAGGTAGAATAAAGCCAGTTTGTGCAAGGGCCTCCAAATTGCCTCTTTTTCTCCACCATTCTTTCAAAGGTGACAGAATCATATGCAGTGACAGTAGACGACATGTCAGTAATCGTTGCCAGGTCCTTCAGTCTGGACCAGATGTTAGCACTCACTCCAGACTGCCCTGCATCACCGCCAGCGGGTGGGCTCGGAATTCTTAGCCTTTTCCTCGCACCCCCAGTTGCGGGAGAATGTGAAGGAGGAGCTGTTGACGGGTCACGTTCCGCTTGACTTGACAATTTTCTCACCAGCAGGTCTTTGAACCTCTGCAGACTTGTGTCTGCCGGAAAGAGAGATACAATGTAGGTTTTAAATCTAGGATCGAGCACGGCGGCCAAAATGTAGTGCTCTGATTTCAACAGATTGAATCCTGGTTAAGCAAATTAAGGGCTCCATCCACAAGTCCCACATGCCTAGTTGAATCGCTCTGTTTTAGCTCCTCCTTCAATGTCTCCAGCTTCTTCTGCAAAAGCCTGATGAGGGGAATGACCTGACTCAGGCTGGCAGTGTCTGAACTGACTTCACGTGTGGAAAGTTCAAAGGGTTGCAGAACCTTGCACAACGTTGAAATCATTCTCCACTGCGCTTGAGTCTGGTGCATTCCCCCTCCTTTGCCTATATCGTGGGCAGATGTATAGGCTTGAATGGCCTTTTGCTGCTCCTCCATCCTCTGAAGCATATAGAGGGTTGAATTCCACCTCGTTACCACCTCTTGCTTTAGATGATGGCAGGGCAGGTTCAGGAATGTTTGGTGGTGCTCCAGTCTTCGGCATGCGGTGGCTGAAGGCAGAAAGTGGCCCGCAATTCTTCGGGCCACCGACAGCATCTCTTGCACGCCCCTGTCGTTTTTTAAATAATTCTGCACCACCAAGTTCAATGTATGTGCAAAACATGGGACGTGCTGGAATTTGCCCAGATGTAATGCACGCACAATATTGGTGGCGTTGTCCGATGTCACAAATCCCCAGGAGAGTTCAATTGGGGTAAGCCATTCTGCGATGATGTTCCTCAGTTTCCGTAAGAGGTTGTCAGCTGTGTGCCTCTTATGGAAAGCGGTGATACAAAGCGTAGCCTGCCTAGGAACGAGTTGTCAATTGCGAGATGCTGCTACTGGTGCCGCCGCTGCTGTTCTTGCTGCGGGAGGCAATACATCTACCCAGTGGGCTGTCACAGTCATATAGTCCTGAGTCTGCCCTGCTCCACTTAACCACAGACAAGTGGACATTGGGTACAACTGCATTTTTTAGGACACTGGTGACTCTTTTTCTGAGGTCTGTGTACATTTTCGGTATCGCCTGCCTAGAGAAATGGAACCTAGAGGGTATTTGGTACCGTGGACACAGTACCTCAATCAAGTCTCTAGTTGCCTCTAAATTAACGATGGATACCGGAACCACGTTTTTCACCACCCAGACCTGAGTTATCCGCTTTGCAGCAGGATGACTGCTGTGATATTTCATCTTCCTCGCAAAGGACTGTTGGACAGTCAATTGCTTACTGGAAGAAGTACAAGTGGTCTTCCGACTTCCCCTCTGGGATGATGATCGACTCCCAGCAGCAACAACAGCAGCGCCAGCAGCAGTAGGCGTTACACTCAAGGATGCATCGGAGGAATCCCAGGCAGGAGAGGACTCGTCAGACTTGCCAGTGACATGGCCTGCAGGACTATTGGCTCTCCTGTCTAAGGAGGAAATTGACACTGAGGGAGTTGGTGGTGTGGTTTGCAGGAGCTTGGTTACAAGAGGAAGGGATTTAGTGGTTAGTGGACTGCTTCCGCTGTCATCCAAAGTTTTTGAACTTGTCACTGACTTATGATGAATGCGCTGCAGGTGACGTATAAGGGAGGATGTTCCGAGGTGGTTAACGTCCTTATCCCTACTTATTACAGCTTGACAAAGGCAACACACGGCTTGACACCTGTTGTCCGCATTTGTGTACAGGATGCATACCTTCATGTCCCCATTTATCCACCTCATCAGGCGTAACTCAGATTTGCGGTACAGGACTGTCATTGCCAATTTCAGACGTTGCTGTTTGGTCTCTCCATGGCCCTGAGAATTTTCACCAAGGTAATGGCGGAAATGATGGTGCTCCTGTGCAAGCAAGGTGTCACAATTATCCCGTACTTGGGCGATCTCATAAAAGCGAGATCAAGAGAGCAGTTGCTGAACAGCGTATCACTTTCACTGAAAGTGTTACAGCAACACGGCTGGATTCTCAATTTCCCGAAGTCGCAGTTGATTCCTACTACTCGTCTGTCTTTCTTGGGCATGATTCTGGACACAGACCAGAAGAAGGTTTATCTCCTGATAGAAAAGGCCCAGGAACTCATGACTCTTGTCAGGAACCTATTGAAACCAAAACAGGTGTCAGTGCATCACTGCACTCGAGTCCTGGGAAAGATGGTGGCATCATACGAGGCCATTCCATTCGGCAGGTTCCATGCGAGGACTTTCCAATGGGACCTACTGGACAAGTGGTCCGGGTCACATTTACAGATGCATTGGTTGATCACCCTGTCCCCCAGGGTCAGGGTATCACTCTTGTGGTGGCTGCAGAGTGCTCACCTTCTCGAGGGATGCAGATTCAGCATTCAGGGCTGGATCCTGGTGACCACAGACGCAAGCCTCCAAGGTTGGGGAGCAGTCACACAGGGAAGAAATTTCCAAGGTCTTTGGTCAAGTCAAGAGACTTGTCTTCACATCAACATCCTGGAACTAAGGGCCATATACAATGCCCTACGTCAAGCGGAGACCTTACTTTGCGACCAACCGGTTCTGATCCAGTCAGGCAACGTCACCGCAGTGGCTCATGTAAACCGCCAAGGCGGCACAAGAAGCAGAGTGGCGATGGCACAAGCCACCAGAATTCTTCGCTGGGTGGAGAATCACGCAAGCGCACTGTCAGCAGTGTTCATTCCGGGAGTGGACAACTGGGAAGCAGACATCCTCAGCAGACACGACCTACATCCGGGAGAGTGGGGACTTCATCAGGAAGTCTTTGCACAGATTACAAGTCGGTGGGAACTGCCACAGATAGACATGATGCCGTCCCGGCTCAACAAAAAGCTACAGAGGTATTGCGCAAGGTCAAGAGACCCTCAGGCAGTAGCTGTAGACGCCCTAGTGACACCGTGGGTGTTCCGGTCGGTATTTCCTCCTCTTCCTCTCATACCCAAGGTGTTGAGGATAATAAGACAAAGAGGAGTGAGAACAATCCTCATTGTTCCAGATTGGCCACGGAGGACCTGGTATCCGGATCTGCAGGAAATGCTCACAGAAGATCTGTGGCCTCTCCCTCTAAGACAGGACCTGTTGCATCAGGGGCCCTGTCTGTTCCAAGACTTACCGCGGCTGCGTTTGACGGCATGGCGGTTGAATGCCGGATCCTAGCATTCCGGTTGAGGTCATCCCTACGCTGATAAAGGCTAGGAAGGATGTAACGTTAAAACATTACACCGTATATGGCGAAATTATGTTTCTTGGTGTGAGGCCAGGAATGCTCCTACGGAAGAATTCCATCTGGGCCATTTCCTTCACTTCCTACAAACTGGAGTGAATTTGGGCCTAAAATTAGGCTCTATTAAGGTCCAGATTTCGGCCTTATCCATTTTCTTTCAAAAAGAATTGGCTTCTCTTCCAGAAGTTCAGACTTTTGTAAAAGGAGTGCTGCATATTCAGCCTCCTTTTGTGCCTCCGGTGGCACCTTGGGACCTTAACGTGGTGTTAAGTTTTCTAAAATTACACTGGTTTGAACCACTTAAAACAGTGGAGTTAAAATATCTCACATGGAAGGTGGTCATGTTATTAGCCTTGGCTTCGGCTAGGCGAGTGTCGGAATTAGCGGCTTTGTCACATAAAAGCCCATATTTGGTATTCCATGTGGATAGAGCGGAATTGCAGACCCGTCCTCAATTCCTACCAAAAGTGGTCTCATCTTTTCATATGAACCAACCTATTGTGGTGCCTGTGGCTACGCGTGACTTGGAGGATTCCGAGTTACTTGATGTGGTTAGGGCTTTGAAAATTTACGTGGCCAGGACGGCTAGAGTCAGGAAAACTGAAGCGCTGTTTGTCCTGTATGCAACCAACAAGATTGGTGCCCCTGCTTCAAAGCAGGCTATTGCTCACCGGATTTGTAACACGATTCAGCAAGCGCATTCTATGGCTGGATTGCAGTTACTGAAATCGGTCAAGGCCCATTCCACGAGGAAAGTGGGCTCTTCTTGGGCGGCTGCCCGAGGGGTCTCGGCACTACAGCTGTGTCAAGCTGCTACTTGGTCGGGTTCACGCACCTTTGCAAAATACTATAAGTTTGATACCCTGGCTGAGGAGGAACTCATGTTTGCTCAATCGGTGCTGCAGAGTCATCCGCACTCTCCCGCCCGTTTTGGAGCATTGGTATAATCCCCATGGTCCTTACGGAGTCCCCAGCATCCTCTAGGACGTTAGAGAAAATAAGATTTTAAACCTACTGGTAAATCTTTTTCTCGTAGTCCGTAGAGGATGCTGGGCGCCCGTCCCAAGTGCGGACTACTTCTGCAATACTTGTATATAGTTATTGCTTCAATAAGGGTTATGTTATAGTTGCATCGGTCCTGCACTGATGCTATGTTGTTTTTTCATACTGATAACTGGGTAGTTTATCACAAGTTATACGGTGTGATTGGTGTGGCTGGTATGAATCTTGCCCTGGATTAACAAAATCCTTTCCTCATACTGTCCGTCTCCTCTGGGCACAGTTTCTCTAACTGTGGCATAGAGGGAGGAGCCAGTGCACACCCAGAACTAAAGTCTTTCTTAAAGTGCCCATGTCTCCTGTGGAGCCCGTCTATCCCCATGGTCCTTACGGAGTCCCCAGCATCCTCTACGGACTACGAGAAAAAGATTTACCGGTAGGTTTAAAATCTTATTTTCTACTTTATTCTTTTCTATCCTAGTTTATTACGACCAACTCTCATCCAAGGAGTTTGATATTCTACTACCTGCATGCAATTTAAATTGCTTAAATTGTTTATATGGTTGATTTGTCCTTCACAATCCATAATCTGCAACTTGGATGTACTTGTGTCATTGAAAATCTTATAATAAAAATGTATATACAGATACTCAACCTGTATATTGAAAAAAAAAAAGTTATAAGACATATGCATTCAATATTTGAAGAAACAAAATAAAATAAAGCTATCTATTGGGTTTCACTAACAAGCACATTGGAAGACTTGACTACTGTTAAAAGACATGCATTACATGGTATAGAGCCACAAACCACAATGTAGTAAAATAAAAACAAACTTACATGTGTATCAAACCTATGTGAGGCTTACATTGATAGTGCAAGATCAACACTCTATCAACTGTGCAAACTAGACTGCACATAAATGCCATAAAATTTATCTGAGATTTTAGTAAATAAGGCCCGTTGCTGTCCGGGTCACGCAGCCGTCACGGCCCGCCCCCATACGGTCCGGTCATGTCTGCGTTGTCCTGACTGTGCCCCCAAAATGGCGGCACAACGCCGCTGGCCCGACTCCTCCTGCCCAGTGACCGCCTCTGCCTGTCAATCAGGCAGAGGCGCTCACTGGGCAGAGATGCTGATCGCATCTCTGGCATGTGCCGGTGCACTGCGGCACCAGCACACACGCACTTCAGACCTGATCTCCTGTTGTGTGAATATGCACAGCAGGGATCAGGTCTGAATTAGGCCCTATATACAGCTGTCAGTAAGGCAGGGATGTGCTGCTGCCAGTGAGGCAGGGATGTGCTGCTGGTAGTGAAGCAGTGATGTGCTGCTGTCAGCGAAGCAGTGCTGTGCTGCTGTCAGCGAGACAGGGATGTGCTGCTGTCAGCGAGGCAGGGATGTGCTGCTGTCAGCGAAGCAGGGATGTGCTGCTGTCAGCGAAGCAGGGATGTGCTGCTGTCAGTGAAGCAGGGATGTGCTGCTGTCAGCGAGGCAGGGATGTGCTGCTGTCAGCGAGGCAGGGATGTGCTGCTGTCAGCGAGGCAGGGATGTGCTGCTATAAGTGAGGTAGGGATGTGCTGCTGTCATTGAAGCAGGAATGTGCTGCTGCAGTGAGGCAGAGATATGCAGCCCACTATCTCCCTATCACCCCTGCCTGAGTCACACACTTTCCCTGTCACCCATGCCTCAGTTACCCACTATCTCCCAGTCACCGCTGCCTCAGTCAACCACTATATCTGCGATCCCTGCCTCAGTCACCCACTATACCAGTCACCCCTGCTTTAGTCACCCACTGTCACCCTATCACCCCTGCTTCAGTCACCCACTATCCCTGTCAACCCTGCCTCAGTCACCCACTATCTCCCAGTCACCCCTGCCTCAGTCAGCCACTATCCCTGTCACCCCTGCCTCAGTCTCTTACTGTCCCTGTCACCCCTGCCACAGTCATCCACTATCTCCCTATCACCCCTGCCTTAGTCATTTATTATACCTGTCACCCACTTTCTTCCCATACTTACCCAACCCCTTCCTATCACCCCTCCCTCAGTAACCCACTATCTCCCTGTCACCCACTATCTCCCAGTCACCCCGGCCTCAGTCACCCACTATCTCCCACTCATACATGCTTCAGTCACCCACTATCTCCCAGTCATCCCTGCCTCAGTCACCTACTGACACCAGTGCAGACATTTCTGCTGCGGCCTCTCCACTCTCCAGCGTGAACGTCCTGACGACTGAGGAAATCCGCTTCCTAGTTGAGGACTCCGGGAATGAACACTGCCGATATTGCTGTCAGATGACTTTCTACCCAACGGAGGATTTTTGATACTTCCAGCTTTGCCATGCAGTTTCGAGTGCCGCCTTGATGATTTGTGTACACTACCGTGGTGGCGTTGTCAGATTGTACTTGAACAGGCCTGTTCTGTACTAGAGGCAGGGCCAGTGTCAATTAATTGAACACTGCCTGCAATTCCAGAATGTATATCAGGAGGAGAGATTCCTCCCTGGTCCACCGACCCTGGAGAAAGTGTTGCTCCAACACCATGGCCCAGCCCAAAAGACTGGCATCCATTGTCAGGAGGACACAGTTGGAGATCCAGAAGGGATGGCCCCTGCTCAACTGTTGGTCCTGTAGCCACCAGCTCAGTGTCAGACGAACCTCCGGAGTCAAGGAGATCATTTGAGACATCATCCGATGAGGCAGGCCGTCCCACTTGGAGAGGATTAACCTCTGCAGAGGGCGGTAATGAAATTGAGCGTACTCTACCATATCGAAAGCCGACACCATGAGGTCTAGTACTTGCATCGCTGTGTGTATCAACACTCTTGGGCGAGAGAGGACGATACTGTCCTGAATTTTCAGGACTTTCTCTGGAGACAGAAACAATTGTTGGCTGTGTGTGTCCAGCAGTGCCCCTAGGTGCACAATGTTCCGAGCAGGGACCAGCGAGGACTTTTTTCAGTTGATGAGCCACCCGTGGACTTTTAGGAATTGGACCGCCAGTTCCAGATAACTGTGGAGAACCTCTTGGGAGTTCACCAGGATCAGCAAGTCGTCCAGATTTGGCAGGATCCTGATTCTCTGATGGTGAAGGGTCGTCATCACGGCCATGACCTTGGTGAATATCCGAGGTGCCGTGGCCAAACCAGAAGTCAGGACTTGAAATCCAAAAACAAACCAGGCACAACACTGCTTAGCTTCCATCATCAGATGAGATTGGACCAGTGGCGTAACTACTGCCCCCGCAGTCCTCGCGGTGGCTTGGGGGCGAGGGGCTGCGGGGGCGCCACTGATTTACAGCAGACTGACATGCGGACGAGCGTCCGCATGTCAGTCTGCAGTCTCCTTCCCTCCGCCGCTTTTTGGAGGGACACGGAGGGCACACAGCGCGCCTCCCTGTGTCCCTCCTGCTGCATCATCTCCGGCGGCCGCGGGTCTAATAGGGGGAAGTGCCATCCGTGAGCTCTAATTGGCTCACGAACCGGCACTTCCCCCTATTAGACCCGCGGCCGCTGGAGATGATGCAGCAGGAGGGACACAGGAGAGACGAGCTGTGCCCTCCGTGTCCCTCCAAAAAGCGACGGCGGGGGGGGGGGTAAATATCTGGCACTGGGGGCATATATGGCACGGGGGGGGGGGAGGGAGGAATATCTGGCACTGGGGCATTTCTGGCACTGGGGGGAATATCTGGCACTGGGGGCATATCTGGCACTGGGGGGGATATCTGGCACTGGGGCATATATGGCACTGGGGGGGAATATCTGGCACTGGGGGCATATATGGCACTGGGGGGGGGTATCTGGCACTGGGGGCATATATGGCACGGGGGGCATATATGGCACTGGGGGGAATATCTGGCACTGGGGGCATATATGGCACTGGGGGGGAATATCTGGCACTGGGGGCATATGTGTACCTGGCACATGGGGGGGACGACTATATTTGGCACTGGGGCATGTAAGTACCTGGCACCGTGGGGGAATATCTGGCACTGGGGACATATGTGGCACTGGGAGCACAGCCCTAGCAACAAGGACTACCTCCTAGCAACTAGCATGACACCCAGTGCATGAAACATCTGGCAACGAGCATGACACCCAGTGCATGAAACACCTGGCAACGAGCATGACACCCAGTGCATGAAACCCCTGGCAACGAGCATGACACCCTGAGCATGAAAACCCCTGGCACCGTGCATGGAACCAAGAGCATGAAACCCCTGGCAACGAGCATGACACCCAGTGCATGAAACCCCTGACAACGAGCAGGTAATTGAAAAGTAATTAGAAGCCTTACTGTAGGACTTAATGTGTAATGGGCATTACGGTGTGTGGCATAATGTATCACGGACATTGCGGTGTGTGTCATAATGTGTCGCAGGCATTACGGTGTATGGTATACTATATCGCAGGCATTGTGATAAGTGGTATAATGTCTCAGGGTCATTGCAGTGTGTGGCATAATGTATCACGGACATTGCGGTGTGTGTCATAATGTGTCAGGCATTACGGTGTGTGGTATACTATATCACGGGCATTGTGGTATGTGGTATAATGTCTCAGGGTCATTGCAGTGTGGCATAATACATAACGGGCATTGCGATGTGTGGCATAGGGTATAACGGGCAGGGCATTGCGGTATGTGTCACAGGCATTACGGTGTATGGTATACTATATCACGGGCATTGTGGTATAATGTCTCAAGGTCATTGCAGTGTGTGGCATAATGTGTCACAGGCATTGTATGTGCTATAATGTATCGGGCATTGCAGTGTGTGGCATAATGTATCACGGACATTGCGGTGTGTGTCATAATGTGTCACAGACATTGTATGTGCTATAATGTATCAGGGGCATTGCAGTGTGTAGCATAATGTATAACGGGCATTGCGATTCCTGTCATAATGTGTCACAGGCATTACGGTGTGTGGCATAATGTGTCACAGACATTACGGTGTGTGGCATAATGTGTCGGGGGCATTACAGTGTGTGCATATTGTGTCGTGCATTATTGTGTGCGGCATAATGTCTAAGGGCCATTGCAGTATGTGGCATAATGTATACTGGGCATTACTATAAGGAGGAAAAATGACAAATAATGTAAGGGGCATGAATCAGGATTATTTTTCTTTCCTGTGGTGGCCAACGTATGGGCGTGCAGGTTGCAAAACTGGGGTATAAGGTAGTCTTTTCCTGCAATGCCACGCCCCTTTATGCGAAACCACGCCCACTCCAACAAAACCACGCCCCTTTTTTGACGCGCGCACCTTAGGCGCGCGCATATTTATCCCTTTCTTGCTCCCAATTATGGAGCATGAAGGGGGGGGGGGGGGGGGCGCCGAAGAATTTTTTGGCTTGGGGGAGAAAAATTTCTAGTTACGCCACTGGATTGGACATATCCAGTGTGATGCGGCTGTAGATGATTTTTGCTGTTTCTAACTTCTACATCAATGAATAAGTTTCAAAATAGAATGCATCAAGAGAACGGTGTTGGTAGTATAAAACTACCTACAGCACCTGGTATTCCCAGGTGGTCTCACATCCAAGAACAAACCAGGCCTAAGATCAGGTGATATTGGGCATATACAGTGTGGTGTGGCTGTAGATGAGCTTAGTGGTTTCTGTTAGAGTTCTTCTACTTCTAACTACTCGTACATAAATGAATAAGCGGATGATTTATTAAACCTGGTGAAATGATAATTTGCATGGTGATAAAGTACCAGCCAATCAGCTCCTAATTGCCATGTCACAGGCTGGGTTTGAAAAATGACAGTTAGGAGCTGACTGGCTGGTACTTTATCACCTTGCACTTTATCAGTTCACCAGGCTTAATAGATCTGCCCCAATGTTTCAAAATGGAATGCATCAAGAGAACGGTGTTGGTATTGTAAAAATACACACAGCTCCTGGTATTTCCTGGTGGTCTCCCATCCAAGTACTAAAACCAGGACCAACACTGCTCAGCTTCCATGATCAGGAGAGATTGGGCAAATCCAGTGTGCTGTGGCTGTAGATGAGCTCGTGGTTTCTGTTAGAGCTCTTCTACTTCTAACTTCTGGTACATAAAAGAATATGTGTAAAAATTAAATGTACAGTACCAAGAAAAGGGTGTTGGTAGTTTAAAAACACCTAAAGAATCTGATAATACATGGATGGGAGACTGCTTGGTAGTAACAAAGTCCAATACTGCTTTGCTTCAAAGATCAAATGAGATTGGGCATATCCAGTGTGGTGTGGCTTTAGATAAGCTTTGTGGTTTCTGTTAGAGCTCTTCTACTTCTAACTACTGGTACATTAATGAATATGTATAAGGTTGTAGTTTATCCAATATCCCTTTACTACATTACCTCCCCCCCCCCCCCCTCCCCTCCCCTCCCCTCCTTATAGCTTCCTTTGTTCTCTCCTCCTCGTGTGTGCGTTATTTGTTTTCTCATACGTCCTAGAGGATGCTGGGATCACATTAAGAACCATGGGGTATAGACGGGATCCGCAGGAGACATGGGCACTTTAAGACTTTCAAAGGGTGTGAACTGTCTCCTCCCTCTATGCCCCTCCTCCAGACTCCAGTTTTAGAATTGTGCCCAGTGAGACTGGATGCACTACAGGGGAGCTCTACTGAGTTTCTCTAAAAAGACTTATGTTAGTTTTTCTTATTTTCAGGGAGGCTGCTGGCAACAGTCTCCCTGCTTCGTGGAACTTAGGGGAGAGAAGTATGACCAACTTCTAGTGAGTTCAATGGCTCTGCTTCTGGCTGACAGGACACCATTAGCTCCTGAGGGTGCTGATCGCTGGGTACGCCTAGATGCCCACTCCCGTAGCCTGCCATCACCCCCTTACAGAGCCAGAAGTCAGAAGACAGGCGAGTAGCAGAAGAACAGAAGACTTCTTCTCCAGTGACGGCATTCTGAGGTACCATGCAGCGAGCGGAATGCTGTGCGCCATGCTTCCACACAAACACAGGCACTGCAGGGTGCAGGGCATGTGGGTGGGGGGGGGGGGGCACCCTGGGCAGCATAAATTCCTCACAAAAGGCTGGCAAAAGTGGACATTAGTGCCTGGGCACTGTCCTTACCCCGCCAGCGTAATTAATTATTTGTTTCTGAGCGGGACAGAAGCGTGCCATTACAGCGGCGGGGCTTCTTCCTCACCTCACCAGCACATCTATAGAGCGTTACAAGTCTATCACTATAGAGTTTATTATTTCCCAGACTGTGTACTTTTGGCGCTGGGTTGTGAGCTGAAAAATCCTCTCTGTCCCTCTGACAGATTTACTGTAGGTCTATCCCCGATAAGCCGATGTGTCTGTGGGTACTTGGTACATGTGTGTCAACATGTCGGTGGCTGAATGTTTTTCCCAAGAGGAAACTATATTAGGAATGCAGACATATGATGGTGGCCCTGTTGGCACCACCAATAACTGACTGGGTGAAAGTTTCAATAATATCAGAGTGAGGTTGGATAAATCTGTGTCCCAGACACAGACGTAGAGAATAGATGTGATGTTCATGGCTATGCTTCTTTTCCCTCAGGCCCGCAAAAATGTTACTACACACTGATACTGACTCGGATACTGATTCCTATGTCGACCATAATATTTCCTGATTAGATCCAATATTGGCAAGGAGCATTCAGTACATGATTGTGGATATTAAGGACATATTAACATCACTGAGGACCCTGCTGTTCCTGACAAAGGGGTCTATATGTATGTATATATAGATATATAATGAAAGCTGATGTAACGTTCCTCCATCTCTGTTTGAGAAAGTCTGGGCCAGCTCGACAAGATGGTTTCAAATCCCCAAAAGGTTTCCGATTGTTTATTCATTTCCTGCTGCGGACAGAATAAAGTGGGAGTCACCCCCTGTTCTGCACGGGGCCCTGTCACAAATCCAGCGGATCATATGCAGGAAGCTACATTATTTCTAGTTATGTAACCATGGGTACATTACTTAGACCTGCCATTACATGCGCATGGGTGAGTAGTAGTATTCAAGAATTGGTCGAATACCTTGTCTTCCGATATAGATATCTTGGAGAGATGGGATACTCCTTACGTTGGATCATATCAAGGACACTGCAGCATACTTACGACTGCAAGGGATATAGGACTCTTGAGTTCACGGGCCAATTTCATGGCAGTCTCGGATAGGAGGGCATTGTGGATTCACCAAGGGAATGCTGATGCTGACTCCAAGAAGAAAGGGAGTCTCTTCCCTATGAAGGTGAAGCCTTGTTTGGCAACGGCCTAGTTAATTTGATCTCGGCAGCTCCCGCAGGTAAGTCAACCTTCTTGCCCTATGTTCCCTCTCAACGGATGAAGACGCATCATTGTCTAACGCAGTCATTTTGTCCCAATAGATATGCAAGAAGTTAAGATTCCCCTTTCTTTGCAGGTAGAGGAAGGAGAAGAGGGAAGAGGTCTGTAGCCTCTTCAAGATCGCAGGAGCAGAGATCGTCCTCTGCTTCTGCCAAATCCACTGCATGACGCTGGGGCTCTCTTGCAGGAGCCCACACCAGTGGGGGCACGTCTAAAACACTTCAGTCAGTTCTGGATTAATTTGGACCTGGACTCGTGGGTTTTACAAATAGTGTCACAAGGGTACAAACTGGGGTTTCAAGACGTTCCCCCTCACCGATTGTTCAAATCGGCCTTAGTCAGCAGGGAGAAGGTTTTTATTCAAGCCTCTTCGTGCTCCCGAAGCCGGACGGCTCAGTCAGACCAATCTTAAATCTGAAATCCCTCAATTTCTACCTGAAGAAATTCAATTTCAAGATGGAATCTCTCAGGGTAGGGATCTCCAGTCCGGAGGAAGGAGATTTCATGGTTTTGGTAGACATAAGGAAGCCTAATTACATGTTCCCGTTTAGCCACTGCATCAAGCTACCTAAGGTTTGCAATTCTGGATTGTCATTACCAATTTCAGACGTTGCCGTTTGGTCTGTCCACGGCTCCGAGGATTTTCACCAGGGTGATGGTGGAAATGATGGTTCTCCTTCGCAAGCAAGGAGTCACAATTATGCCGTACTTGGATGATCTCCTGATAAAGGCGAGATCCAGGGACCAGTTGGTGCAAAACATCTACTCTCCCTGACAGTTCTTCAACAACATGGTTGGCTCCTAAACTTGCCAAAATCGCAGTTGGTCCCAATGACGCGGTTGTTGTTTCTGGGAGTCATACTGGACACAGAAGAGGCTTTCTTCCAGTGGAAAGGCTATGGAGTTCCAGAGTCTGGTCAAACAAATTCTGAAACCAGCAAGAGTGTTAATCCATCAATGCATTCTGTTGCTGGGGAAGATGGTTGCGGCCTACGAGGCCATTCAGTTTGGCAGGTTCCATGCCAGAGTGTTCCAGTGGGACCTGTTGGACAAGTGGTCCGGATCCCACCTACACATGCACCGGAGGATAATCCTGTCTTCCAAGACCAGAATCTTACTCCATTGGTGGCTGCACAGTTCTCACCTCCTAGAGGGGCGATGGTTCGGGATCCAGGACTGGATCCTAGGGACCATGGATGCAACCCTCCGAGGCTGGGGAGCAGTCACACAGGGGGAAAACATCCAAGGAAGATGGTCAAGTCAGGAAAGTTTTCTCCACATAAATGTTCTGGAGTTAAGGGCCATTTAATAACTGCAGACACAGTACGCACTGGGACGGGTGCCCAGCATCCTCTACGGACTAAGAGAAAAGGATTTACCGGTAGGTATTAAAATCCTATTTTCTCTAACGTCCTAGAGGATGCTGGGGACTCCGTAAGGACCATGGGGATAGATAGGCTCCGCAGGAGACATGGGTACTTTAAGAAAGACTTTAGTTCTGGGTGTGCACTGGCTCCTCCCTCTATGCCCCTCCTCCAGACCTCAGTTTGATACTGTGCCCAGTGGAGACTGGGTGCTTTTCAGGAGCTCTCCTGAGCTTTCTGACAGAAAGTATTTTGTTAGGTTTTTAATTTTCAGGGAGCACTGCTGGCAACAGACTCCCTCATCGAGGGACTGAGGGGAGAGAAGCAGCCCTACTCTCTGAGTTGCAAGGTCCTGCTTCTTAGGCTACTGGACACCATTAGCTCCAGAGGGATTGGTACGCAGGATCTCACCCTCGCCGTCCGTCCCAGAGCCGCGCCTCCGTCCCCCTTGCAGAGCCGGAAGATAGAAGCCGGGTGAGTATGAGAAGAAAAGAAGACTTCAGAGGCGGCAGAAGACTTCATGATCTTCACTGAAGTAACGCACAGCACTGCAGCTGTGCGCCATTGCTCCCATACACCTCACACACTCCGGTCACTGTAAGGGTGCAGGGCGCAGGGGGGGGGGGGGGGCACCCTGGGCAGCAATATAAACCTCTTTTTGGCAAAAATATAACACATATACAGCGGGGCACTGTATATATGTATGAGCCCCCGCCAATTTTACAGTTTAAGCGGGACAGAAGCCTGCCGCCGAGGGTGCGGGGCTTCTCCCTCAGCACTCACCAGCGCCATTTTTTCTTCACAGCACCGCTGAGAGGAAGCTCCCCGGACTCTCCCCTGCTTATACCACGGTAGACAAGAGAGTTGAAAAGAGGGGGGGGGGGGCACATAATTTGGCGCAAATTACATGCTGCAGTACTACTGGGCAAACATTAAGTTACTGTGTATTCCTGGGTTATATAGCGCTGGGGTGTGTGCTGGCATACTCTCTCTCTGTCTCTCCAAAGGGCCTTGTGGGGAAACTGTCTTCAGAAAAAGCATTCCCTGTGTGTGTGGTGTGTCGGTACACATGTGTCGACATGTCTGAGGAAGAAGGCTATATTAGAGAGGAGCAGGAGCAAATGAATGTGGTGTCTCCGCCGACAGCTGATTGGATGGATATGTGGAATGTTTTAAATGCTAGTGTAAACTCATTGCACAAAAGATTAGACAAGGCTGAAGCTTTGGGACAGTCAGGGTCTCAACCCATGCCTGATCCTATGTTGCAGGGACTGTCAGGGTCTCATAAGCGCCCACTATCCCAGATTGTTGACACAGATACAGACACGGACTCTGACTCCAGTGTCGATTACGATGATGCAAAGTTACAGCCAAAATTGGCAAAATCCATTCGATATATGATTATGGCAATAAAAGATGTTTTGCACATCAGAGAGGAACCCCCTGTCCCTGACAAGAGGGTACATATGTACAAGGTGAAAAAGCCTGAGGTAACCTTTGAGGGGGTCACACGAGCTGAACGAGTTATGTGAAAAAGCTTGGGAATCTCCAGATAAAAGACTGCAGATTTCCAAAAGGATTCTTATGGCGTATCCTTTCCCATCAATGGATAGGTTACGATGGGAATCCTCCCCTAGGGTGGACAAAGCATTAACACGCTTATCCAAGAAGGTAGCCCTCCCGTCCCAGTATACGGCTACCCTCAAAGAGTCTGCTGACCGCAAACAGGAGATTACCCTGAAGTCCATTTATACACATTCAGGTACCTTACTCAGACCGGCAATTGCGTCGGCCTGGGTGTGTAGTGCTGTAGCGGCATGGACGGATACCTTATCTGTGGGGATGGATACCCTAGATAAGGATACTATTTTATTGACCCTGGGGCATATAAGAGATGCTGTCCTATATATGTGTGTATGCAAACTACAGGTGGTGCTGCAGGGCTCATACCCTTTTACTTGTCTTTTAGAGCAACTCTGGAGCTGTTTCTGGGTCCAGCTGCTGCAAGAAATCAGCTTGAATGCTTCAGGGGCTGGGGCATGGCCAACATGAGCCCACACTGATGGGGGGTGGGGGTGTATAAAGCGATTTAGGGGTCATCCAAGCGCAACCCCACAAAGGCCGCCATGCCCTGCGTGACCCTTTTCTCTTTTCATATGCAGACGAGGGTTGCAGCCAACTATGCCCACTGCTTGGATGACATCACTATATGCAAATCCATCTGCTGCAGGCCTTCCCCCAGGAATGCTTGCAGTAGTTGTTGCATTTGGTTTGTTGTTTGGGGGTGCTTCAGTATTAGGCAGCCTTCTGCCCTCCCACATTCGTCTGAAAATGTGTTCTCCCTGCAGTTGTTGTTCCCAGATGAGAGTTCCCTTGTGCTTCCTCAGTTGAATCTCCTTAACTTGACAGGGGTGTGCCCGAGCAGCCGCCCTCCACAGCCCTATCCCAACACATACTTATCTTGCATATGAGATCTCTTGATCATGAAGATAGTTCTCACAGGGTGAGGTTCATCCATTACATTTTAAAGTAGGAAGGTACAAATTACATATTCAAATTACATATATGTGCTGGATTCAAATGTTTTCCCCCCTTCCTTTCTCAATTGTGCCCATCAGCAGCTATTCTAATGTTGCTGCCAATGGGTGTGACGCATTCATTTCTTCTGTGGGGTACACTGGACTCCACAAGGATTCACATTGTATATGTACACCAGAGTAGGATCTTGATCTGAGGCACCAACAGGCTCAAAGCTTTTGACTGTTCCCAAGATGCTCAGCGCCCCCTCCTCTATAACCTCGCTTCCATGAACAGGGAGCTCAGTTTGTAGTTGGTGCCTTCAGTAGCAGGCCACTTAACAGGGGGCTTCCTCAGGCAGCCTATTCTTAGCTATTAATTTTGGCAAGAAAAGAAGAACTTTTTTTATAAG
>NW_026969522.1:0-37172 GCF_028390025.1 Pseudophryne corroboree
ATAATAGGGTAAAGAAAATGAAGTGGATTTTTGAAAGAAAACAATACTGTCAATATACTATTAAAACAAATTAAAATGGTAAAAGTTATTGTACTTTAAGTAAAAATAAAAGAGACAAAATATCAATCCCAGTTTTGGATTACTTTAATTAACAAAAAAAAATGCATATAGCAGAGGATAGTTTCAATCTGCCTACCTCTGGGTTATGGGCCCAGCATGCTTCCATTGCAGTACTCTGCTGCACATGTAAGTGCAAGAGATCCTGAAGCACTCACTCATCATGGGAAAGTACCAATGTGTTTCTTCGTTGGTTGATGGAAGAAACATCTTACAAAAACTCTCCAGATTATTGACTTTTTAAAGTTTTTCTAGGAAACGCTTTAGATGAATGCTTATTAGCCTTTGTCAGTATGGACTTTTGCAAAGTGTCTCTGTGGCGCAATCAATTAGTATGTACGGCTATTAACCATAAGGTTGGTGGTTCAATCCCACCCAGGGACCTAATTTCCCTTGTTATCAGATTTTGGTGATCTTTAAGTAGACAAGTCAAAATTTCAAACCCCCTGTTACGGTGTAGGGTACCTGGCCTTCTCTGATGTAATCAGAGTTAGATTTGATTCAGTGATTTTATAAAAACAGCTAGGAAGCACAATTTAGCAGTGGGTTGCAGAGAAAAAAAATATGCTGGCAGAAAAATCCAATTGAGTGATTAAACAGCTCTTCATTTTCTGGCTTTATTTTTATGCTAACAAATTTGTTCTCTGAAAAGTGTCCACAAAGCCAAGTCTCTGATTAACACCTTTGTAAGGATGGTTTTTCACCTATTACTAAATTAAACTTGCTTCATTGGAAAGGCAGCAAGATGCATCCTCATTTCAATGTCTACTGAAATAATACAAGTTGACACCAGGAAACATTAACGCCACTGCATCCTTGCTGCTTTCTCATGTGGAAGTCTGTTTAATATGAAAACAAGGTGATATCTAATTAGCACACAGGTAAGGAATTAAGAAAATCTTTATTTAAGGGTGAAGATGTTTCTCACAAAATCGTTGCCCCAATGCATCATTGAAATGCAAGCTGGAAATATGATTTTAATATATCACTTGTACATTTTGTATTGCTCTTCTGGTGACAATGTAGTTTGTTTTTGTCAATTACCATTTTAATAATAGGGTAAAGAAAATTAAGTGGATTTTTGAAAGAAAACAATACTGTCAATATACTATTAAAACAAATTAAAATGGTAAAAGTTGTTGTACTTTAAGTAAAAATAAAAGAGCCAAAATATCAATCCCAGTTTTGGATTACTTTAATTAACAAAAAAAAATGCATATAGCAGAAGATAGTTTCAATCTGCCTACCTCTGGGTTATGGGCCTAGCATGCTTCCATTGCTGTACTCTGCTGCACATGTAAGTGCAAGAGATCCTGAAGCACTCACTCATCATGGGAAAGTACCAATGTGTTTCTTCGTTGGTTGATGGAAGAAACATCTTACAAAAACTCTCCAGATTATTGACTTTTTAAAGTTTTTCTAGGAAACGTTTTAGATGAATGCTTATTAGCCTTTGTCAGTATGTACTTTTGCAAAGTGTCTCTGTGGCGCAATCAGTTAGTGTGTACGGCTATTAACCAAAAGGTTGGTGGTTCAATCCCACCCAGGGACGTACTTGACCTTGTTATCAGATTTTGGTGATCTTTAAGTAGACAAGTCAAATTTCATACCCCCTGTTATGGTGTAGGGTACCTGGCCTTCTCTGATGTAATCAGAGTTAGATTTGATTCAGTGATTTTATAAAAACATCTAGGAATCACAATTTAGCAGTGGGTTGCAGAGAAAAAGAAATATGCTGGCAAAAAAATCAAATTGCGTGATTAAACAGCTCTTCATTTTCTGGCTTTATTTTTATGCTAACAAATTTGTTCTCTGAAAAGTGTCCACAAAGCCAAGTCTCTGATTAACACCTTTGTAAGGATGGTTTTTCACCTATTACTAAATTAAACTTGCTTCATTGGAAAGGCAGCAAGATGCATCCTCATTTCAATGGTAAGTCAACCTTCTTGCCCTATGTTCCCTGTCAACGGATGAAGACGCATCATTATCTACCGCAGTCATTTTGGCCCAATAGATATGCAAGAAGTTTAGATTCCCCTTTCTTTGCAGGTAGAGGAAGGAAAAGGAAGAGGTCTGTAGCCTCTTCAAGATCGCAGGACCAGAGATTGTCCTCTGCTTCTGCCAAATCCACTGCATGACACTGGGGCTTTCTTGCAGGAGCCCACACCAGTGGGGGCACGTCTAAAACTCTTCAGTCAGTTCTGGATTCATTCGGACCTGGACTCGTGGGTTTTACAAATAGTGTCCCAAGGGTACAAACTGGGGTTTCAAGACGTTCCCCCTCACCGATTGTTCAAATTGGCCTTTGTCAGCAGGGAGAAGGTTTTTATTCAAGCCTCTTCGTGGTCCCGAAGCCGGACGGCTCAGTCAGACCAATCTTAAATCTGAAATCCCTCAATTTCTTCCTAAAGAAATTCAATTTCAAGATGGAATTTCTCAGGGCAGTGATCTCCAGTCCGGAGGACGGAGATTTCATGGTTTTGGTAGACATAAAGGATGCCTACTTACATGTTCCCATTTAGCCACTGCCTCAAGCTACCTAAGGTTTGCAATTCAGGATTGTCATTACCAATTTCAGACATTGCCGTTTGGTCTGTCCACGGCTCCGAGGATTTTCACCAGGGTGATGGCGGAAATTATGGTTCTCCTTCGCAAGCAAGGAGTCACAATTATCCCGTACTTGGATGATCTCCTGATAAAGGCGAGATCCAGGGACCAGTTGGTGCAAAACATTGCACTCTCCCTGACAGTTCTTCAACAACATGGTTGGCTCCTAAACTTGCCAAAATCGCAGTTGGTCCCAATGACGCGGTTGTTGTTTTTGGGAGTCATACTGTTAGGCGCCAGGGTCCGCATGATGGTCTGCGCGGCCCGGCGCCTAGCAACTAGAGACGCCGTGCACGTACAGCCGCCGGCTCCCTAGCAACGCTAGACGCCGGGCGCGCTGAGCCGCACGGACCCTAGCAACGGGGACGCCACTGGCGGATCGCGTTCCCCATTGCTAGGCTTTAGGAAATTAAGATATTCACCTGCTCTCTGGCCGTGCAGCAAGGCAGCTGCACGGCATTTATTCTAATCAGCCTTTAGCAGCTGATTGGAGGACTCCTTGTTAAATACACTCCCAGGGCTTCTCACAGACGCCGGTAATAGCTTCCTGCATGCTGCCTTTGTTTGCTGAGAGTCTGTTTCCAGTCCTGCTGTATCCGGTCATTCCAGTCCGCAGAAGTCCGGTATTCGGGAGTTGTCATCTCATCCCAAGAGGTCGTTTGGTTCCCTGGAGTCCTGACTGATCACCGTTTTATATCCAGTGGTGTTCGTGAGTTGCGGCTCTGCCGTGTGTTGCGGCTCAGCCGCTTTACCTTTTATATTTTGTGTTTGGAGCATTTGCGGAGGGTTCCGCTTCCACAAGTCCTCTCTGGTACTTGGCGGTGCCGGGTAGGAGAATTGGACAAGTGGATATTTTGGTTGTCCTTTTTCCTGGCGGTTTCTCCGCACATATTATAGTTTTGAGTTTGCTTAGCCCCTGGCCTGGTTGTTTAGTTAGAGGGCCTCTTGTTATCACCCTGTCTCAGGTTTCCCTTTGTCTCTCATTAAGACCGGGGGGCATCGAAGTTGGGCAGACATAATCCGCCCTTCAAACGCGGCTGCCAAGGGCTCAAGAAACCATAGTCTCGCAGGGGATTTCTGACAACACGGGTGAGACAACAGAGTTAGGGCGCCAGGGGCTATTTTCCTGTCCTGCTCCCTTCCCCAGCATTCCGTTCCAGTGCTCCAGTCCTTGCCATAAGATCTTCTCTGACCAGAGTGCTGGAATCATAACATTATTACCGGCCATACCAAAACTTAAAATTAAACAGGGTTTAATTTTTGCTCATTCAGTTTTGTGAGAGTTTATCGGCCTCATGAATCCAACAGGTTTAGGGCCAAATCCTGGTCAGCTCTTAGTCAGCCAGATTCAAGAACTTACTCAGATGGTTCAGGATCTTTCTCTTCGGGTGAAGTCGCAGGAAGATCTTTTGCGAGCTTCCCCAAGGGTAGTCCCTGAACCAAAGATGCATTTGCCTGACCGTTTTTCTGGTGATAGAAAAGAGTTTTTTTAATTTTAAAGAATCCTGTAAACTTTATTTTCGTTTAAGACCGACTTCCTCGGGTACTGAATCTCAGCGGGTCGGGTTTATTATTTCTTTGCTCCAGGGGGATCCTCAGACCTGGGCATTTGGTTTAAGAGCAGAGGATCCGGCATTGTTGTCAATTGACGCTTTTTTTGAGTCTTTAGGGCTCTTGTATGATGACCCTGATAGAGAGGCGTCCGCTGAAAGTCAGTTGCGCGCTCTCAGACAGGGTAGAAATCCTGCAGAGGTTTATTGTACGGAGTTTCGCCGTTGGTCGAACGACTGTGGCTGGAATGACCCAGCCCTGCGCAGTCAGTTTCGCCTCGGCTTATCAGAGTCTATAAAAGACAGTCTCCTTCAGTACCCCGCTCCTGAGACTCTCGATAAACTCATGGAGCTTTCTATTAAGATTGATCGTCGTCTCAGAGAGCGGAGGGCTGAAAAAGGAGCACCTGTAAGGTCAAGTCCGTGTGTATATTCCATTCCTGAAGACGTAGAGGAGACCATGCAGATGGGTCTCTCCCGGCTGTCTCCTGAAGAAAGAGCCAGAAGGCAAAATTCTGGTCTTTGTCTGTACTGTGGGGGTAAGGGACATTTTGCTCGTAATTGTCCGAACAAGTCGGGAAACGCTTTGACCAGGTGAATTGTGAGGGGGTTCACCTAGGTCTGCAGCTTATCTCCTCGAATAACTCCCTTTTAGTCCCAGTTAAAGTTTCCTTTGGCAGCCTCAGTTCTTTGGTGTCGGCTTTTGTTGACAGTGGAGCTGCAGGAAACTTTATGGATTTAACTTGGGCTAAGGCCTTAGGCATTCCTCAGTTACCTTTGGGTAGGTGTGTCACCATGCATGGCTTAGATGGGAGTCCGCTGTCTAATGGGATTATTTCTCTCCGTACACCTCCTGTACTACTTACAGTAGGAGCTCTACATTCCGAGAAAATCGAGTTCTTTCTTACACATTGCCCAGCAGTTCCAGTTGTTCTGGGTCACCCTTGGCTGGCCTTTCATAATCCCACCATTGATTGGCGGTCGGGGGAGATTTCACATTGGGGTACTTTTTGTGATAAGGAATGTATCACGTTTCCAGTCAGAGTAGCAGCTATCATTCCAGAACTCATTCCGGTGGAATACCAGGAGTTTGCTGATGTTTTCTCCAAAGGCAATGCGGACATTCTGCCTCCCCATCGGCCTTATGATTGTGCTATTGAGTTAATTCCTGGTGCCGCATTGCCAAAGGGAAGATTATATGCATTATCCGGGCCAGAAACTGCGGCTATGAATGATTATGTAAAGGAGAGCCTTGAGAAAGGATTTATTAGACCATCAAAATCTCCTTTAAGTGCAGGCTTCTTCTTTGTGGAGAAAAAGGATGGCTCGCTTAGACCTTGCATTGATTTTAGAGCCCTGAATAAGATCTCAGTTAAAAACACCTATCCTTTGCCGTTGATTTCTGTACTCTTTGATCAGTTACGTTCTGCTGTGATTTTTTTCTAAAATTGACCTTAGAGGAGCGTACAACCTCATCCGAATTAAATCTGGAGATGAGTGGAAAACGGCCTTCAGTACTCAGTCGGGTCACTACGAATACCTGGTGATGCCGTTCGGCCTGTCCAATGCTCCGGCAGTTTTTCAAGACCTCATTAACGATGTGCTCCGTGACTTCCTAGGGAAATTCGTGGTCGTTTACTTAGACGACATCCTGATTTTTTCTAAATCAATGGAACAACATGTTACCCAGGTGCGTCTGGTTCTTCAAAAGTTATGTGAGAATCATTTATATGCCAAGCTGGAGAAGTGTGAGTTTCATGTCACGGAAGTATCTTTTTTAGGGTACATAATTTCCCCTCAGGGATTTTCCATGGAACCAAAGAAACTCCAGGCCATCCTTAGTTGGGCGCAACCCACCAATTTAAAAGCAATTAAGCGTTTTTTAGGGTTTGCGAATTATTATAGGAGGTTCATTCATTCTTTTTCTGACCTGGTTGCTCCCATTGTAGCTCTGACAAAGAAAGGAGCGGATCCTACCAACTGGTCGCGTGAAGCTGAGTTGTCCTTCCGGGCCTTGAAACAAGCCTTTGTCTCGGCTCCAGTCCTCAGACTTCCTAATCCGGAATTGCCCTTTGTGGTGGAGGTTGATGCCTCGGAGGTTGGAGTTGGGGCTATCCTTTCTCAAAAGGATCCGGAGTCTCTGGAGTTACATCCTTGTGCCTTTATGTCCAGGAAATTCTCCTCCGCTGAATCCAACTATGACGTTGGTAATCGGGAGTTACTGGCGGTAAAATGGGCTTTCGAGGAGTGGAGGCATTGGCTGGAGGGAGCAAAACATACTATTTCGGTATTGACTGACCATAAGAACCTGCAATAGATTGAATCGGCTAAGCGGCTTAATGCCCGGCAGGCACGTTGGGCATTATTTTTTACGCGTTTCAAATTTATAATCACTTTCAGGCCTGGTTCCAAGAATACTAAGGCTGATGCCCTGTCACATAGCTTTCTTCCGGTTCACAATAACAATCCTGTTACCCCCATACTTCCATCTTCGGTCATCTGGGCGGGCCTCACACAAGATTTATTTACCCAGTTAAAACAGCTTCAACACCAAGCTCCTAGAATTACCCCTGCTGGTCGTCTTTACGTCCCTGAGTTTTTGAGAGTTACTGTTTTAACGGAATTCCATGATAACAAAGTTTCAGGGCATCCAGGAGTCTCTAAGACATTGGAGTTAGTCTCTCGCTCAGTATGGTGGCCTGGTCTTTCTAAAGACGTCAAGGAATTTGTTTATTCATGTCAGGTTTGTGCACAGCATAAGGTTCCCCGTTCCTTGCCCATCGGGCAACTTATGCCCTTAAATGTTCCTCTCAGGCCGTGGTCTCATATTTCCATGGATTTTGTGGTTGACCTTCCCCTTTCAGCCGGATTCCGAGTCATATGGGTGGTAGTGGACCGTTTTAGTAAAATGGCTCATTTTATTGCTCTTCCCCGATTGCCTTCTGCCCAAGGGTTGGCAGTTTTGTTTCTCCGCCATGTATTCAGGCTTCATGGGTTGCCTACTGATATTGTTTCTGATCGGGGTCCACAATTCATCGCACAATTCTGGAAATGTTTTTGTGCCTCATTGAAGATGAAATTGTCGTTAACATCCGGTTACCACCCACAATCCAACGGGCAAACCGAACGAGTTAACCAATCATTGAAACAATATTTGCGCTTGTATTCAGCCAAACTCCAGAATGATTGGTCCGAGTTTCTTCCGTTGGCTGAATTTGCTTACAATAATTCTTGTCATTCCTCCACTAAAGAGTCTCCATTCTTTTCAGTTTTTGGTTTTCACCCCAGAGCTAATTCTTTTTTTCATCATTCCTCAGTCTCCTCGCTTACCTTAACCTCCCATCTCAGAGCCATTTGGAAAAAGGTGCACCTTGCTCTCAGAAAAGCGGCCTTTCGAGAGAAGAAATTTTCTGACAGGCTCCGACGTCCTTGCACTTTTAAGGTGGGAGATAGGGTGTGGTTGTCGACTCGCAACATCAGGCTTCGACAATCCTCAGCTAGACTGGGACCCAAATTTATTGGGCCATTTCTTATTATTAAAAGAGTCAACCCAGTTGCCTTTCGGTTACGTTTACCAAGATCTCTCAGGATTGGAAATACGTTTCATTGTTCCCTGTTGAAACAATACGTTTCTTCCAGTAGATTTCCTCGGAAGATCTCTCAGGGTAGATCTCCAGTGGATGTACAGGGACAACAGGAGTTCTTGGTAGAGAAGGCTCTCGATTCCAAATTGTCCCGGGATCGGCTGTATTTTCTGGTTCACTGGAAAGGCTATGGTCCGGAGGAAAGGTCTTGGGTCCAGGATAAGGATCTTCATGCCCCGAGGCTCAAGAGGGCATTTTTTCGGGAATTTCCTCAGAAACCTGGCTTTAGGGGTTCCTTGACCCCTCCTCAAGGGGGGGGTACTGTTAGGCGCCGGGGTCCGCTTGATGGTCTGCGCGGCCCGGCGCCTAGCAACTAGAGATGCCGTGCACGTACAGCCGCCGGCTCCCTAGCAACGCTAGACGCCGGGCGCGCTGAGCCGCACGGACCCTAGCAACGGGGACGCCACTGGTGGACCGCGTTCCCCGTTGCTAGGCTTTAGGAAATTAAGATATTCACCTGCTCTCTGGCCGTGCAGCAAGGCAGCTGCACGGCATTTATTCTAATCAGCCTTTAGCAGCTGATTGGAGGACTCCTTGTTAAATACACTCCCAGGGCTTCTCACAGATGCCGGTAATAGCTTCCTGCATGCTGCCTTTGTTTGCTGAGAACCACAGAGAGAAGCGCTGTCACTAAAGTATTAATATATTTTATTAAAAATGACCTTATTCATATATAAAAATTATGAGAAAACCTAAACATCCTGTGACTTTAAAAAATCTTTTAGCAGCAACACATCAAAACATGTAACAATTTGTATTCCTCACTAAGGTCTCCTTTGGAACAATGTATCAATCTACCCTTTATATAATGTATAGTAACTCTTGTGATTAACAGGAATTCCTTAGAGTAAGCTCCACGCGTGGGCTGATTGAAACACTTGAAACCATATATTGGTAGAGGGTTTAAAAGTTCATCCGTGATGTATATAGGGATTATTCACATTGATGTCATCCGCTCCATTATTTGTGAAATCCCTATTTAGCTCTTATTTCTCAATAATGCCGTCCAGAATTGATCAGCTTTTCTTATGAAGCTTATAATTGCACAATAACAGATTAAGCATGTGACGCTATTTTGGAGTCTGTTATTATACTTAACCCAACTTATGCAATGGGCAACAATTGTGTTATGTCCGTAGGGCGCCGGCTGCCCGCTCTGGGACACTGCAACAGAATGTGCAGGGCTTGTGAGAAATAATAGATAAAATGCTCACAGTCTCATTCAGATCGGCATAAAAATTCAAAGACTATAATGCTCTCTCACCACTTTCCATCAAGCTTCACCTGGAGCATACTGCTAGCTGTCATAAGCTGAATCTCCGTTTGGTGCGGTGAGCCAAATGCCGAACAGATGCTGGGTGAGGCGCTGAGTGGCGGATGCTGTCGGGGACGTGCTGCAGAAATCAGTCTCTGTTCGTGATGGTTAGCTGGATGCCATGCAGAATGTCGGGCAATGTAATCAGACGGATTGCTTGACGCGTTTCTCAGCCTCAATCCTGGGGCTGTTTCCTCAGAAGTACCGCCTCTAGAGCCCCTGGTCTCCTTTATACTCCTCTGCTTCCTTAATTGGCAATACACCTGTCTGTTGGTAATCACTTGTAATCAGAAGGAGCTCAGCTGCCATCATTTAATTTAATCTATTAATGACTTGCAGACTCCTATTCAAGCAGTGGCAGTCAAAAAATTTCTTATACATATATATATTAACACATTTGCAGAGAAACAAAGGAGAGTGGACTCGAATTATTTAAAATACACTTAAATGAACTATTAAAAAACAATAATATAAAAACCAATGTCTCATAGCCAGAAGTTACTTTAAATCACGATTAAACAATAACGATACTCTCAATCATTATGTTTATAAATCTTTCATAAACCTCCTAATTTTTATTACTCTTATGAGAATGATGCTCATGGAATTTTTATTACCCTTAAAACCAAGAAGCTCTTTTAACCATATATTAATGCCAGATTGACCATTCAGATCTGTAGAAATCCATGAATATAGACAGTAAAATTACCCAACCTAATACCAAATAATCTCTAAATCTTAAAGTATTTCAAAAAAACTCTTAAATCTAGAACCAAATAAGATCATTTTAGTCAGAATACAATTGATGCAGTTATATTTCTTTGTAGATTTGTTTGCTGAGAGTCTGTTTCCAGTCCTGCTGTATCCGGTCATTCCAGTCCGCAGAAGTCCGGTATTCGGGAGTTGTCATCTCATCCCAAGAGGTCGTTTGGTTCCCTGGAGTCCTGACTGATCACCGTTTTATATCCAGTGGTGTTCGTGAGTTGCGGCTCTGCCGTGTGTTGCGGCTCAGCCGCTTTACCTTTTATATTTTGTGTTTGGAGCATTTGCGGAGGGTTCCGCTTCCACAAGTCCTCTCTGGTACTCGGCGGTGCCGGGTAGGAGAATTGGACAAGTGGATATTTTGGTTGTCCTTTTTCCTGGCGGTTTCTCCGCACATATTATAGTTTTGAGTTTGCTTAGCCCCTGGCCTGGTTGTTTAGTTAGAGGGCCTCTTGTTATCACCCTGTCTCGGGTTTCCCTTTGTCTCTCATTAAGACCGGGGGGCATCGAAGTTGGGCAGACATAATCCGCCCTTCAAACGCGGCTGCCAAGGGCTCAAGAAACCATAGTCTCGCAGGGGATTTCTGACAACACGGGCGAGACAACAGAGTTAGGGCGCCAGGGGCTATTTTCCTGTCCTGCTCCCTTCCCCAGCATTCCGTTCCAGTGCTCCGGTCCTTGCCATAAGATCTTCTCTGACCAGAGTGCTGGAATCATAACACATACTGGACACAGAAGAGGTTTTCTTCCAGTGGAAAGGCTATGGAGATCCAGAGTCTGGTCAAACAAATTCTGAAACCAGCAAGAGTGTTAATCCATCAATGCATTCAGTTGCTGGGGAAGATGGTTGTGGCCTACAAGGCCATTCAGTTTGGCAGGTTCCATGCCAGAGTGTTCCAGTGGGACCTGTTGGACAATTGGTCCGGATCCCACCTACACATGCACCGGAGGATAATCCTGTCTTCCAAGACCAGAATCTCACTCCATTGGTGGCTGCACAGTTCTCACCTCCTAGAGGGGCGATGGTTCGGGATCCAGGACTGGATCCTAGGGACCACAGATGCAACCCTCCGAGGCTGGGGAGCAGTCACACAGGGGGAAAACGTCCAAGGAAGATGGTCAAGTCAGGAAAGTTGTCTCCACATAAATGTTCTGGAGTTAAGGGCCATTTAATAACTGCAGACACAGTACACACTGGGACGGGTGCCCAGCATCCTCAACAGACTAAGAGAAAAGGATTTACCGGTAGGTATTAAAATCCTAGTTTCTCTAACGTCCTAGAGGATGCTGGGGACTCCGTAAGGACCATGGGGATAGACGGGCTCCACAGAGTTCATGATCTTCACTGAGGTAGCGCACAGCACTGCAGCTGTGCGCCATTGCTCCCATACACCTCACATACTCCGGTCACTGTAAGGGTGCAGGGCGCAGGGGGGGCGCCCTGGGCAGCAATATAAACCTCTTTTTGGCAAAAATATAACATATATACAGCTGGGCACTGTATATATGTATGAGCCCCCACCAATTTTACAGTTTAAGCGGGACAGAAGCCCGCCGCCGAGGGGGCGGGGCTTCTCCCTCAGCACTCACCAGCGCCATTTTTTCTCCTCAGCACCGCTGAGAGGAAGCTCCCCGGACTCTCCCCTGCTTATACCACGGTAGAGAAGAGGGTTGAAAAGAGAGGGGGGGCACATAATTCGGCGCAAATTACATACAGCAGCGCTACTGGACAAACATTAAGTTACTGTGTTATTCCTGGGTTATATAGCGCTGGGGAGTGTGCTGGCATACTCTCTCTCTGTCTCTCCAAAGGGCCTTGTGGGGAAACTGTCTTCAGAAAAAGTATTCCCTGTGTGTGTGGTGTGTCGGTACACATGTGTCGACATGTCTGAGGAAGAAGGCTATATTAGAGAGGAGCGGGAGCAAATGAATGTGGTGTCTCCGCTGACACCTGATTGGATGGATATGTGGAATGTTTTAAATGCTAGTGTAAACTCATTGTACAAAAGATTAGACAAGGCTGAAGCTTTGGGACAGTCAGGGACTCAACCCATGCCTGATCCTATGTTGCAGGGACTGTCAGGGTCTCATAAGCGCCCACTATCCCAGATTGTTGACATAGATACCGACACGGATTCTGACTCCAGTGTCGATTACGATGATGCAAAGTTACAGCCAAAATTGGCAAAATCCGTTCGATATATGATTATGGCAATAAAAGATGTTTTGCACATCACAGAGGAACCCCCTGTCCCTGACAAGAGGGTACATATGTACAAGGGAAAGAAGCCTGAGGTAACCTTTGAGGGGGTCACACGAGCTGAACGAGTTATGTGAAAAAGCTTGGGAATCTCCAGATAAAAGACTGCAGATTTCCAAAAGGATTCTTATGGCGTATCCTTTTCCATCAACGGATAGGTTACGATGGAAATCCTCCCGTAGGATGGACAAAGCATTAACACGCACAGCTACAGTTGGAAAATCAAATTTTTTACCTTATGTTCCCTCACAGCATAAGAAAGCTCCGCATTATCAAATGCAGTCCTTTCGGTCACAAAGAAACAAGAAAGTGCGAGGTGCGTCCTTTCTTGCCAGAGGTAGGGGCAGAGGAATAAAGCTGCACAACACAGCTAGTTCCCAGGAACAGAAGTCCTCCCCGGCCTCTACAAAATCTACCTCATGACGCTGGGGCTCCACTGGCAGAGTCCGGCCCATGTGATGTCATGCAGCTGCTCTGACCACGCCTCCTGTTTCTCCGTTGCCGACCCCATTTTGAAACCGTGCCCCCGCACCGCTCCATCTCCGACTTGGAAATGGAGTGTTGTTGACCCCCCTCCACCCCCCCCTTCACCGATTCACAGGCAGAGGTGATCGCATTATCTGCGGGGTGCCGCAGAAAATGCAGGCGGATGCGTATGCTCTTAGCAGTTTTTGCAGTTGGATTGCGATCCAACCTGAATCAGGCCCCATTACCTATCACAATGCACTGCGGGTAGTACAAAATGGGGTTAATATAGGAGAAAAAACCCCAGAGCTGTGCTCCTTAACTGTCCCTGGTGGCTAGTGGAGCGGCTGCCCAGTAATCAGTGTCCACGCCAGTGCGCACACGGCCCGCCCCCATCAGCGGCCTCGTGATCCCGGAGGGCGGTGTGTGTGTGACTGACCTTAGGAAGAAACCGGAGCCTCCGCTGCAGTGACCCAGCAACCGGGGCACGGGAGTATACTGCGCCACTGGGAGTGATGGAGCTGCAGTAAAGAGGTCTATTAGACCTAGCCTGCTGCAGCCCTTGTAGATTCTTATAAAAAAAGTTATTCTTTTCTTGCCAAAATTAATAGCTAAGAATAGGCTGCCTGAGGCAGCCCCCTGTTAAGTGGCCTGCTACTGAAGGCACCAACTACAAACTGAGCTCCCTGTTCATGGAAGCGAGGTTATAGAGGAGGGGGCGCTGAGCATCTTGGGAACAGTCAAAAGCTTTGAGCCTGTGGGTGCCTCAGATCAAGATCCTACTCTGGTGTACATACAATGTGAATCCTTGTGGAGTCCAGTGTACCCCACAGAAGAAATGAATGCGTCACACCCATTGGCAGCAACATTAGAATAGCTGCTGATGGGCACAATTGAGAAAGGAAGGGGGGAAAACATTTGAATCCAGCACATATATGTAATTTGAATATGTAATTTGTACCTTCCTACTTTAAAATGTAATGGATGAAACTCACCCTGTGAGAACTATCTTCATGATCAAGAGATCTCATATGCAAGATAAGTATGTGTTGGGATAGGGCTGTGGAGGGCGGCTGCTCGGGCACACCCCTGTCAAGTTAAGGAGATACAACTGAGGAAGCACAAGGGAACTCTCATCTGGGAACAACAACTGCAGGGAGAACACATTTTCAGACGAATGTGGGAGGGCAGAAGGCTGCCTAATACTGAAACACCCCCTAACAACAAACCAAATGCAACAACTACTGCAAGCATTCCTGGGGGAAGGCCTGCAGCAGATGGATTTGCATATAGTGATGTCATCCAAGCAGTGGGCATAGTTGGCTGCAACCCTCGTCTGCATATGAAAAGAGAAAAGGGTCACGCAGGGCATGGCGGCCTTTGTGGGGTTGCGCTTGGATGACCCCTAAATCGCTTTATACACCCCCACCCCCCATCAGTGTGGGCTCATGTTGGCCATGCCCCAGCCCCTGAAGCATTCAAGCTGATTTCTTGCAGCAGCTGGACCCAGAAACAGCTCCAGAGTTGCTCTACAAGACAAGTAAAAGGGTGTGAGCCCTGCAGCACCACCTGTAGTTTGCATACACACATATATAGGACAGCATCTCTTATATGCCCCAGGGTCAATAAAATAGTATCCTTATCTAGGGTATCCATCCCCTCAGATAAGGTATCCGTCCATGCCGCTACAGCACTACACACCCAGGCCGACGCAATTGCCGGTCTGAGTAAGGTACCTGAATGTGTATAAATGGACTTCAGGGTAATCTCCTGTTTGCGGTCAGCAGACTCTTTGAGGGTAGCCGTATACTGGGACGGGAGGGCTTTCTTCTTGGATAAGCGTGTTAATGCTTTGTCCACCCTAGGGGAGGATTCCCATCGTAACCTATCCATTGATGGGAAAGGATACGCCATAAGAATCCTTTTGGAAATCTGCAGTCTTTTATCTGGAGATTCCCAAGCTTTTTCACATAACTCGTTCAGCTCGTGTGACCCCCTCAAAGGTTACCTCAGGCTTTTTCACCTTGTACATATGTACCCTCTTGTCAGGGACAGGGGGTTCCTCTCTGATGTGCAAAACATCTTTTATTGCCATAATCATATATCGAATGGATTTTGCCAATTTTGGCTGTAACTTTGCATCATCGTAATCGACACTGGAGTCAGAATCCGTGTCTGTATCTGTGTCAACAATCTGGGATAGTGGGCGCTTATGAGACCCTGACAGTCCCTGCAACATAGGATCAGGCATGGGTTGAGACCCTGACTGTCCCAAAGCTTCAGCCTTGTCTAATCTTTTGTGCAATGAGTTTACACTAGAATTTAAAACATTCCACATATCCATCCAATCAGCTGTCGGCGGAGACACCACATTCATTTGCTCCTGCTCCTCTCTAATATAGCCTTCTTCCTCAGACATGTCGACACACGTGTACCGACACACCACACACACAGGGAATGCTTTTTCTGAAGACAGTTTCCCCACAAGGCCCTTTGGAGAGACAGAGAGAGAGTATGCCAGCACACACCCCAGCGCTATATAACCCAGGAATACACAGTAACTTAATGTTTGCCCAGTAGTACTGCAGCATGTAATTTGCGCCAAATTATGTGCCCCCCTCCCCTCTTTTCAACTCTCTTGTCTACCGTGGTATAAGCAGGGGAGAGTCCGGGGAGCTTCCTCTCAGCGGTGCTGTGAAGAAAAAATGGCGCTGGTGAGTGCTGAGGGAGAAGCCCCGCACCCTCGGCGGCAGGCTTCTGTCCCGCTTAAACTGTAAAATTGGCGGGGGCTCATACATATATACAGTGCCCGGCTGTATATGTGTTATATTTTTGCCAAAAAGAGGTTTATATTGCTGCCCAGGGTGCCCCCCCCCCCCTGCGCCCTGCACCCTTACAGTGACCGGAGTGTGTGAGGTGTATGGGAGCAATGGCGCACAGCTGCAGTGCTGTGCGTTACTTCAGTGAAGATCATGAAGTCTTCTGCCGCCTCTGAAGTCTTCTTTTCTTCTCATACTCACCCGGCTTCTATCTTCCGGCTCTGCAAGGGGGACGGAGGCGCGGCTCTGGGACGGACGGCGAGGGTGAGATCCTGCATACCAATCCCTCTGGAGCTAATGGTGTCCAGTAGCCTAAGAAGCAGGACCTTGCAACTCAGAGAGTAGGGCTGCTTCTCTCCCCTCAGTCCCTCGATGAGGGAGTCTGTTGCCAGCAGTGCTCCCTGAAAATTAAAAACCTAACAAAATACTTTCTGTCAGAAAGCTCAGGAGAGCTCCTGAAAAGCACCCAGTCTCCACTGGGCACAGTATCAAACTGAGGTCTGGAGGAGGGGCATAGAGGGAGGAGCCAGTGCACACCCAGAACTAAAGTCTTTCTTAAAGTACCCATGTCTCCTGCGGAGCCTATCTATCCCCATGGTCCTTACGGAGTCCCCAGCATACTCTAGGACGTTAGAGAAAATAGGATTTTAATACCTACCGGTAAATCCTTTTCTCTTAGTCCGTAGAGGATGCTGGGCACCCGTCCCAGTGCGTACTGTGTCTGCAGTTATTAAATGGCCCTTAACTCCAGAACATTTATGTGGAGAAAACTTTCCTGACTTGACCATCTTCCTTGGATGTTTTCCCCCTGTGTGACTGCTCCCCAGCCTCGGAGGGTTGCATCCATGGTCCCTAGGATCCAGTCCTGGATCCCGAACCATCGCCCCTCTAGGAGGTGAGAACTGTGCAGCCACCAATGGAGTAAGATTCTGGTCTTGGAAGACAGGATTATCCTCCGGTGCATGTGTAGGTGGGATCCGGACCACTTGTCCAACAGGTCCCACTGGAACACTCTGGCATGGAACCTGCCAAACTGAATGGCCTCGTAGGCCGCAACCATCTTCCCCAGCAACAGAATGCATTGATGGATTAACACTCTTGCTGGTTTCAGAATTTGTTTGACCAGACTCTGGATCTCCAGAGCCTTTCCACTAGAAGAAAACCTCTTCTGTGTCCAGTATCACTCCCAAAAACAACAACCGCGTCATTGGGACCAACTGCGATTTTGGCAAGTTTAGGAGCCAACCATGTTGTTGAAGAACTGTCAGGGAGAGTAGATGTTTTGCACCAACTGGTCCCTGGATCTCGCCTTTATCAGGAGATCATCCAAGTACGGGATAATTGTGACTCCTTGCTTGCGAAGGAGAACCATCATTTCCACCATCACCCTGGTGAAAATCCTCGGAGCCGTGGACAGACCAAACGGCAACGTCTGAAATTGGTAATGACAATCCTGAATTGCAAACCTCAGGTAGCTTGATGCAGTGGCTAAACGGGAACATGTAATTAGGCATCCTTATGTCTACCAAAACCATGAAATCTCCTTCCTCCGGACTGGAGATCCCTACCCTGAGAGATTCCATCTTGAAATTGAATTTCTTTAGGTAGAAATTGAGGGATTTCAGATTTAAGATTGGTCTGACTGAGCCGTCCGGCTTCGGGAGCACGAAGAGGCTTGAATAAAAACCTTCTCCCTGCTGACTAAGGCCGATTTGAACAATCGGTGAGGGGGAACGTCTTGAAACCCCAGTTTGTACCCTTGTGACACTATTTGTAAAACCCACGAGTCCAGGTCCAAATTAATCCAGAACTGACTGAAGTGTTTTAGACGTGCCCCCACTGGTGTGGGCTCCTGCAAGAGAGCCCCAGCGTCATGCAGTGGATTTGGCAGAAGCAGAGGACGATCTCTGCTCCTGCGATCTTGAAGAGGCTACAGACCTCTTCCCTCTTCTCCTTCCTCTACCTGCAAAGAAAGGGGAATCTTAACTTCTTGCATATCTATTGGGACAAAATGACTGCGTTAGACAATGATGCGTCTTCATCCGTTGAGAGGGAACATAGGGCAAGAAGGTTGACTTACCTGCGGGAGCTGCCGAGATCAAATTAACTAAATGGTTGAAAATCTCTGTGCTACAGTATCCCCCTCACCGATTGTTCAAATCAGCCTTAGTCAGCAGGGAGAAGGTTTTTATTCAAGCCTCTTCGTGGTCCCGAAGCCGGATGGCTCAGTCAGACCAATCTTAAATCTGAAATCCCTTAATTTCTACCTAAAGAAATTCAATTTCAAGATGGAATCTCTCAGGGTAGTGATCTCCAGTCCGGGGGATAAAGGAGATTTCATGGTTTTGGTAGACATAAAGGATGCCTACTTATATGTTCCCATTTAGCCACTGCATCAAGCTACCTGAGGTTTGCAATTCAGGATTGTCATTACCAATTTCAGACGTTGCCGTTTGGTCTGTCCACGGCTCCGAGGATTTTCACCAGGGTGATGGCGGAAATGATGGTTCTCCTTCGCAAGCAAGGAGTCACAATTATCCCGTACTTGGATGATCTCCTGATAAAGGCGAGATCCAGGGACCAGTTGGTGCAAAACATCTACTCTCCCTGACAGTTCTTCAACAACATGGTTGGCTCCTAAACTTGCCAAAATCGCAGTTGGTCCCAATGACGCGGTTGTTGTTTTTGGGAGTGATACTGGACACAGAAGAGGTTTTCTTCTAGTGGAAAGGCTCTGGAGATCCAGAGTCTGGTCAAACAAATTCTGAAACCAGCAAGAGTGTTAATCCATCAATGCATTCAGTTGCTGGGGAAGATGGTTGCGGCCTACGAGGCCATTCAGTTTGGCAGGTTCCATGCCAGAGTGTTCCAGTGGGACCTGTTGGACAAGTGGTCCGGATCCCACCTACACATGCACCGGAGGATAATCCTGTCTTCCAAGACTAGAATCTCACTCCATTGGTGGCTGCACAGTTCTCACCACCTAGAGGGGCGATGGTTCGGGATCCAGGACGGGATCCTAGGGACCACGGATGCAACCCTCCGAGGCTGGAGAGCAGTCACACAGGGGGAAAACATCCAAGGAAGATGGTCAAGTCTTCCTTGGATGTTTTCATCTCCACATAAATGTTCTGGAGTTAAGGGCCATTTAATAACTGCAGACACAGTACGCACTGGGACGGGTGCCCAGCATCCTCTACGGACTAAGAGAAAAGGATTTACCGGTAGGTATTAAAATCCTATTTTCTCTAACGTCCTAGAGGATGCTGGGGACTCCGTAAGGACCATGGGGATAGACGGGCTCCGCAGGAGACATGGGCACTTTAAGAAAGACTTTAGTTCTGGGTGTGCACTGGCTCCTCCCTCTATGCCCCTCCTCCAGAACTCAGTTTGATACTGTACCCAGTGGAGACTGGATGCTTTTCAGGAGCTCTCCTGAGCTTTCTGACAGAAAGTATTTTGTTAGGTTTTTAATTTTCAGGGAGCACTGCTGGCAACAGACTCCCTCATCGAGGGACTGAGGGGAGAGAAGCAGCCCTACTCTCTGAGTTGCAAGGTCCTGCTTCTTAGGCTACTGGACACCATTAGTTCCAGTGGGATTGGTACGCAGGATCTCACCCTCGCCGTCCGTCCCAGATCCGCGCCGCCGTCCCCCTCGCAGAGCCGGAAGATAGAAGCCGGGTGAGTATGAGAAGAAAAGAAGACTTCAGAGGCGGCAGAAGACTTCATGATCTTCACTGAGGTAACGCACAGCACTGCAGCTGTGCGCCTTTGCTCCCATACACCTCACATACTCCGGTCACTGTAAGGGTGCAGGGCGCAGGGGGGGCGCCCTGGGCAGCAATATAAACCTCTTTCGCAAAAAATATAACATATATACAGCTGGGCACTTTATATATGTATAAGCCCCCACCAATTTTACAGTTTAAGCGGGACAGAAGCCCGCCTCCGAGGGGGCGGGGCTTCTCCCTCAGCACTCACCAGCGCCATTTTTTCTCCACAGCACCGCTGAGAGGAAGCTCCCCGGACTCTACCCTGCTTATACCACGTTAGACAAGAGGGTTGAAAAGAGGGGTGGGGGGGGGGCACATAATTCGCAAATTACATACAGCAGCACTACTGGGCAAACATTAAGTTACTGTTTTATTCCTGGGTTATATAGCGCTGGGGGGTGTGCTGGCATACTCTCTCTCTGTCTCTCCAAAGGGCCTTGTGGGGAAACTGTCTTCAGAAAAAGCATTCCCTGTGTGTGTAGTGTGTCGGTACACGTGTGTCGACATGTCTGAGGAAGAAGGCTATATTAGAGAGGAGCGGGAGCAAATGAATGTGGTGTCTCCGCCGACAGCTGATTGGATGGATATGTGGAATGTTTTAAATGCTAGTGTAAACTCATTGCACAAAAGATTAGACAAGGCAGAAGCTTTGGGTCAGTCAGGGTTTCAACCCATGCCTGATCCTATGTTGCAGGGACTGTCAGGGTCTCATAAGCGCCCACTATCCCAGATTGTTGACACAGATACCGACACGGATTCTGACTCCAGTGTCGATTACGATGATGCAAAGTTACAGCCAAAATTGGCAAAATCCATTCGATTTATGATTATGGCAATAAAAGATGTTTTGCACATCACAGAGGAACCCCCTGTCGCTGACAAGAGGGTACATATGTACAAGGGAAAGAAGCCTGAGGTAACCTTTCCCCCCTCACACGAGCTGAACGAGTTATGTGAAAAAGCTTGGGAATCTCCAGATAAAAGACTGCAGATTTCCAAAAGGATTCTTATGGCGTATCCTTTCCCATCAACGGATAGGTTACGATGGGAATCCTCCCCTAGGGTGGACAAAGCATTAACACGCTTATCCAAGAAGGTAGCCCTCCCGTCCCAGGATACGGCTACCCTCAAAGAGTGTGCTAACCGCAAACAGGAGATTACACTGAAGTCCATTTATACACATTCAGGTACCTTACTCAGACCGGCAATTGCGTCGGCCTGGGTGTGTAGTGCTGTAGCGGCATGGACAAATACCTTATCTGAGGGGATGGATAGCCTAGACAAGGATACTATTTTATTGACCCTGGGGCATATAAGAGATGCTGTCCTATATATGTGTGTATGCAAACTACAGGTGGTGCTGCAGGGCCCACACCCTTTTACTTGTCTTGTAGAGCAGCTCTGAAGCTGTTACAGTGCCCAGCTGCTGCAAGAAATCAGCTTGAATGCTTCAGGGGCTTGGGCATGGCCAACATGAGCCCCACACCGAAGGAGGGTGGGGGTGTTTAATGCAAACTTGGGGTTATACAAGCGCCGCAAAAGGCCGCCATGCCCTGCATGCCCCTTTTCTCTTTTCATATACAGATGAGGGTTCCAGCCAACTTTGGCCCACTGCTTGGATGACATCACCGTATGCAAATCCGTCTGCTGCAGACCTTCCCCAAGGAATGCTTGCAATAGTTGTTGCATATGGTTTAATGTCTGAGGGTGCTTCAGTATTAGGCAGCCTTCCGCCCTCCCATGTTCATCTGAAAAGATGTGGTCTCCCTGCAGTTGTTGTCCCCAGACGAGAGTTCCCTTGTGCTTCCTCAGTTAAATCTCCTTAACTTGACGGGGGGGTGCCCGAGCAGCCGCCCTCCCCAGCCCTATTCCAACACATACTTATCTTGCATATGAGATCTCTTGATCATGAAGATAGTTCTCACAGGTTGAGGTTCATCCTGGCCCCGCTCCCCGCTGGAGAGCGCTGATGGGGACAGCAGCGGGGCTTCAGCAGAAGGGTGAGTATGTGTGGCCAGAGACCTCCCTTCCCATGTGCAGGCCTGCAGAGTCTGCCACGCAAGATGGGGCATGTGGCACTCTCCCTCCCAGGGGCTCTTCCAGATGTAGCTCCTCAGCAGTATTTTTCCCGGGCTGCGCGGCGCTCTCCCCGACTGGCATCCGCCCTGGAACACTGCCTTCCTCAATGCAACATCAGCAGGGGGCCCTGGCCTCATCACCATCCCAGGTCTTTCTCATGTATGTATCATGTATGTGTGTGTGATATATGTATGAATCATATATGTTTGTGATATATATATATATATATGTGTATCTATCTATCTATCTATCTATCTATCTATCTATCTATCTATCTATCTATCTATCTATCGTATGTGTGTGTATATATATGTATCTATCTATCTTGTATGTATGTGTTCTATCTATCTATCTATCTATCTATCTATCTATCTATCTATCTATCTATCTATCTATCGTGTGTGTGATATATGTATGTATCTATCATGTATGTGTTATATGTATGTATCACACCTTCCTCTATACATATACATACATACATACATACATACATACACACACCTATATCTGTACGTACACTGACATACACACACCAACATCTATACATAAACACGCTGACCCCTAAACGTACACCAACGTACCCACACCTGCATCTATACCTACACATGCTGACACGTGGACGTACACCGGCTTACCCACATGTGAATCTATACATACATGTGCTGACACCTGGACATACACTGATGTACCCACACCTAACATCTATACATACACATGCTAACACCTGGACGTATACAGACGTACCCACATTTGCATCCATGCATATATAGATGTAGGTGTGTGTACGTCAGTGTACGTCCAGGTGTCAACGCGTGTATGTATAGATGCAGGTGTGGGTACGTCTGTGTATGTCCAGGTGTCAGAATGTGTATGTATAGATGCAGGTGTGGGAAGGTCAGTGTAGGTTCAGGTGTCAGCGCGTGTATGTATAGATGCAGGTGCTTGTATGTCCAGATGTCAGTGCATGTATGTATAGATGCAAGTGTGGGTACGTCGGTGTATGTCCATTTGTCAGCGCGTGTATATATAGATGCAGGTGCTTGTATGTTGGTGTATGTCCAGGTGTCAGCATGTGTATGTATAGATGCAGGTGTGGAAATGTTGGTGTATGTCCAGGTGTCAGGGCGTGTATGTATGGATATTAGGTGTGGGTACATCAGTGTATGTCCAGGTGTTAGCGCATGTATGTATAGATGCAGGATAATAATCACACAGCGTGCCCCCCACCAACCACAAACCTCCCCAACCCCCCTGTATGACATAAACACCGCTAATTCCACTTACACACAATAATTTCAGTTTGCGACCAGGAGCCGGCAATGTATGTGCACCCAAATGAAGCCACTGTACATGCCCTGCAGGCTGCTATGTACTGCACAGGTGCAACAAATGTAAATGCCCTATCTTTAAAATGGGGCATATTTTACTAAATTAAAAAAACCTGTAACTTTCTGTAAAACCTTAACCCCAAAAGGCACTACACTAACATCGGGGTGTAGAGTTGGATCTTGATCCAAGGCACCAACAGGCTAAAGCTTTGACTGTTCCCAGGATGCCTTGCACCGCCTCCTCTATAACCCTGCCCAGTGGCGTAACTAGACCTTTGTGGGCCCCATAGCAAAATTCTGAATGGGCCCACCAGCACTCAACAAGAATGAGTGGCGTTTGGGGTCAGAAAAGTAGAGGGGAAGGGGTCTGACAGAGTAGGGGGCAGGACATGAATGAATAGAAACTGAGGTGTCCATTATATAAAGAAATACAGTATGTGTGTCTGTGTGTATATCACACACACACACACACATATAAGGGAAATTCAAATGCCCTCAATTATTGCGCCCATTACACTCTGGTTTAGGTGCACAAAGCACCTAAACCTGAATAAAGTAATGGGCGCGATCATGAAAAGACACCGTTTGGTTGCCCAAATGGGTCTCTTTGCACACATTTCAGCTTGTTTCCCCTGGGGGTAGCGAGCTGAAATAAACATGTCGCACCCGTTGGCAGCAACATTAGAATAGCTGCTGACGGGCACGATTGAGGGAGGAAAGGGACATTTGAATCCAGCCCATAGATGCAATGTGAATATGTAATTTGTACCTTCCTATCTTAAAATGTATATAGTAGTGTTTACACTAGAGGTCTTTCCGAACCCCCTAATCCTAACATTGTAATTTGCTTTAGGGCGCACCTCCAATTAGTCTAGTGTTTCGTATTTTCACATTAAATACTTTCTTGCATTGGTTGGTTAAAGATTAGATCATATATTTTTCTAGATATAGCTGTGCATAGTCTACAAGGCTACATGCTTCTCCCCTAACTAGAGATGTGCAGCGGGCATTGTTCGTGTTTCATGTTTTGGTTTTGGTTTCGGATCCGCAGTTGTGTTTTGGATACGGACGCGTTTTGGCAAAACCACCCTTTCGGATTTTGTATTCGGGTGATTTTTTTTAAAAACCTCAAACAGCTAAAATCATAGAATTTGGGGGTAATTTTGATCCTATAGTATTAAGCTCAATAACCTGGTCTGAATAAGCCTCAATGTCTATTCACGGGAGACAGAGGGGCTGGGGCATGGCCAGCAGCTCACAGAGCACCTATAATGACAAAAATGGGAGACATGGCTCATGATCGCGATATACCTGCGAAGGTACGCCCTCTACTGATTGACAGGCAGAGGCATTCGCATTTTCTGCGGGGCACCCGGAGAAAATGTAGGCACACGCACAGGATGGACCCTGCGTATATGCCCCCATCCTCTTCATAGGTTTTGCGGTTGGAACGCGTATTACGATCCAAACTGAATTAGGCCCTATGTCTTATATACACGAGCAGTGTGAAAACATCAATCGATGGGGGTAATTCCAAGATAATCGCAGCAGGAATTTTGTTAGCAGTTGGGCAAAACCATGTGTACTGCAGGGGAGGCAGATATAACATGTGCAGAAAGAGTTAGATTTGGGTGAGTTATTTTGTTTCTGTGCAGGGTAAATACTGACTGCTTTATTTTTACACTGCAAATTAGATTGCAGATTGAACACACCACACCCAAATCTAACTCTCTCTGCACATGTTAAATCTGCCTTCCCTGCAGTGCACATAGGTGGTCATTCCGAGTTGTTCGCTCTGTAATTTTCTTCGCATCGCAGCGATTTTCCGCTTAATGCGCATGCGCAATGTTCACACTGCGACTGCGCCAAGTAAATTTGCTATGCAGTTAGGAATATTACTCACGGTTTTTTCATCGTTCTGGTGATCGTAATGTGATTGACAGGAAGTGGGTGTTTCTGGGCGGAAACAGGCCGCTTTAGGTGCGTGTGGGAAAAAATGCTACCGTTTCTGGGAAAAACGCGGGAGTGGCTGGAGAAACGGAGGAGTGTCTGGGCGAACGCTGGGTGTGTTTGTGACGTCAAACCAGGAACGACAAGCACTGAACTGATCGCACTGGCAGAGTAAGTCTCGAGCTACTCAGAAACTGCACAGAGATGTCTTATCGCAATATTGCAAATCTTTCATTCGCAATTTTAAGATGCTAAGATTCACTCCCAGTAGGCGGCAGCTTAGCGTGTGCAATGCTGCTTAAAGCAGCTTGCGAGCGAACAACTCGGAATGAGGGCCATGGGGGGTAATTCTGAGTTGATCGCAGCAGGATTTTTGTTAGCAGTTGGGCAAAACCATGTGCACTGCATTTACGAACAGATGATTTTTTTATATAAATTTTAAAATGTTAGTAAATGTGTGTGTTTTTTTCAACCTGGAAGCCCAACATCGATTAAGATCGATCTTAAATAGACCCCTGGGTTTTAAGGATAACCATGGTTGAGTCCAATGGTTAATTCACATTGACCGAAGTTCTAATTAAGTCACCTGTGCTCAAGCATGATATCCTTAAAATCTGGATTGCAATGACAGCATTTTGGAACTATGCCTAAGGGTTTAATTTTTACATTTATCCACTGACAATAAATCTACCTACAATATCCCTGTAACTGTTATGATTACAGTATTTCACTAAATAATTTAATTTGCTGAACCTTCTGTAAAAAGAAATATTAAGATGCTGTAATTCCCAGATGCAGCAAATTTGTTAGCTAGTGGGCAAAACCATGTGCACTGCAGGGATGGGGGGGCAGATATAACATTTGCAGAGAGATTTAGGTGGGTTATATTGTTTGTGTGCAGGGTAAATACTGGCTGTTTTGTTTTTACACTGCAATTTAGATTTCAGTTTGAACACACCGCACCAAAATCTAACTCTCTCTGCACATATTATACCCCCCCCCCCCTGCAGTGTACATGGTTTTAGCTAATAAATTTGCTGCTGTGATCAGATCTGAGTTAAGCCCTATGTATTTGGCACTGGCGAAGGGTTAGAGGCCTTGCTGTAGAGCTCACACCTTTCTTATCATGCATTGTAATATTTCCTATGTCCTGATGTTGTGCTCTCTGCTCCATCCAAGTAAACAGCAATGTAGCATGGCTATCAAAGAGCGTGAAGATTGCAGATTTCCTGGGATTAATGCTAAGGAATGCTATTCCAGAGGCTGCTGCTTTAATTCAAGTGTCACTGGGGTTAAATGGTGTTTTTACCTTAAAAACACAGGTAGAGTATATAGTACAGTGGTAAAGTGGGAGCATGTAGTGCTATTGATTACAGATTTGATGGAGCTTAAACATGGATAAGGTCCATGGCTCTAAGAGTTTATCTTGTGTATCCTTTATTCTTAGTCATGGTCAGATAAGATTAGAAAATACCATTTAAGTGGAAATTTCCTGTTAGCTGTTTTTCAGTTTGCTCAACTGTCTGATTAACGGGTCCTAAAAAAGGACCAAAGGAGCTAAATTGCCCTGTGATCTAGCTAAATTGCCCCAGTTAAAAAAAAAAAAACTAAGCTGCTGTAATTCCTGGATGTTTCCTTACTGCATCAACAGGAAGTGACAAGAAACAATGTAATGTGGAACCGTACAGCAGAAGGGATTGCGGCTACCCCACAATAAGTGCAGCGGAATGTAAGAAGAGGAATTGTTGCTTTGACTGCAGCATTCCCGGGGTTAACTGGTGTTTCTTCAAGTCACAAGGTATGGAGCTGCTGTATAGTTACTCGCAAGTCAGTAGTTGTATGATGCTCACACCTGTTAAGCTGGATACACACAGAATGCCCTACACAGGGGGTGAAATGAGCGCCCCCCCACCCCCCGTATGCTCAGCACACATCACGCTGTGCTGAGCGGGTGGAGAGATGTGTGCTGAGCAGTTCGCTCAGCACACATCTCTCCCCAAAATCGGGCCGTGAATACGGACCTTTAAACTGGATCCACACTTAGATTATCTGTCCAATTTTTTTTTCTAGTTGAAACAAAATTATGCTAATATGTGGCAGCAAATGACAATTGACCATTTGCTCACAAACACTGGAAAACATCCAAAAATGGTCATTTAGATAAATTGGTTAAATCCATTTCATTTAGCTAATTTATCCAAACTACCTTTATTGTATCTTTGTGGGTGAATGATGTGTGGGTCAGTGTTGAGGGTGGTGGAGGAGATGGGTAATAGGCACAGCAGGGTGTGGACAGTCAAATAGTGTGCTTAGAGGTTCAGAGTCATTGTATGAGACTCTGGCAACAGTGACTTGATGAGTCTGGTGTCCATAGGGTGGGACGCATTAACCTTTTTATGCTATTGAAATAGTTCTCCTCCTGACCGACGCAGTTCCTTGCTCCGAGGTTGGTGTATTGTCCTGTTGCAGCGCCTCTCCACTGTGGTCACAGTGAGCTGTGTGGTGTTGCTGGCGCATGCCAATCTCCCCCCAACCTCCCTCTTGCATTTCAGACCTACGTACGCATGATGGGATCTTGTATGATATGCGCGTGTGCTGTAGAGATGAAAGTGGGGGTGAGGAGGCAGATCGTGAGATGGGGAAACTTTGTGGACTGTTAGCGAAGGGGAGCACTGGGCAATCTGAGTTGCAAAGAGGGCAGCAGAAGAGGTTATTGCATGTGCACTGGTGACAGGTCCATCCTTGGTGGCCAGCCTCAGTGGTAAAGGGGTACATGAGCTAGTGTCCCTTGGCCAGCCATGTACCATGGCCACCTCCCTACCTCCTATATATTCTCCTTGATCTGTCACTTTGTTACGGTCTGCTGCTGGCACTGGTGTATCGTCCTGCAGTTGCCGTCTCCGCTAATTGCTGTGACTTCCCCCAGAGTTAGCCACACAGAGTGACAGATCTGGGAAAATATATAGGAGATCATTACTTTCACTTGCAGCCTACCTTATTTTTTGCAGCCTAGCATGCTCCTGACCCCTTCTCTCACTAATACTTATACAACATTCATGAACTCATCTTAAGGTTTCTTTATTATTCAGTCACACTGTCTTGGATCCAAACCATTTCCTGTGGCATTGCAGTCAAACAATTGAGCTATTTACCCTTGCATAGAAAGGTATAATCTAAGCTAGAGAACTCTATTTGGAGCTCACCTTGTACTTTGTGAAGAAATAATCAGCTTTGTGGCTGAGCAGATATATGGAGTGTGTGGCTGCACACTGCATTGATCTGCTGAGTTGCAATGCTAATAATTTTTTTTTTTTTGCAAAGTACCAATAGCTTCATTGTGAAGGTGGAAAGAAGGGTGTTACGGCATGGAATGTACAAACTGCGAGACCCTGCTGGTAGCGCCTTTGTCTATTTAGTAGGAAGGGCACGTAACAGCCGGGGGGCAATGGAGGAAGCCCCTTTAGGGCTGGAGCCCGGCGGCAACTGACTCCGTTGTCTCTGGCAGTTCCGCCCCTGGACTAGAGGAATGGTCAAGAACATGGCAACATTTAATGCCAAAAAATGCAAAATCATACACGTCTCAAAAATGCAAAGGCTAACTATAATATTAAGGGCATTATAATGGCAAGAGGAAAGCTATCTAAGTATTACTATTTCAGGTAAGCAATGTAACAAAGCAATAGGAAAGGCAAGTCAGATGCTTGTTTGCATAGGTTAAAGAACCAGTAGCAGAAAAAAGTAATACAGGTTGAGTATCCCATATCCAAATATTCCGAAATACGGAATATTCCGAAATACGGACTTTTTTGAGTGAGACTGAGATAGTGAAACCTTTGTGTTTTGATGGCTCAGTGTACACAAACTTTGTTTAATACTCAAAGTTATTAAAAATATTGTATTAAATGAACTTCAGACTGTGTGTATAAGGTGTATATGAAACATAAATGAATTCTGTGAATGTACACACACTTTGTTTAATGCACAAAGTTATAAAAAATATTGGCTAAAATGACCTTCAGGCTGTGTGTATAAGGTGTATATGAAACATAAATGCCTTCTGTGCTTAGATTTAGGTCCCATCACCATAATATCTCGTTATGGTATGCAATTATTCCAAAATACAGAAAAATCCGATATCCAAAATTCCTCTGGTCCCAAGCATTTTGGATAAGGGATACTCAACCTGTAATGCCACTGTATAGGTCCTTGGTACAGCCACATTTAGAATCCTGTGTTCAGTTCCAGAAGCCATATCTCCAGAAGGCTGTAAATACATTAGGGCAACTAAAATTGTGCATGGCCTACATCACAAAACTTACCTGGAAATACAAAAAAATGTTGATGTGTATAGTTTGGAGAAGGGAAGAGGGAACATACAGTAATAGAAACATTTAAATATATAGGGAGGAATGTAATAGGGTGTGAGAATCAGAAAGTGAGAGATTTTGTGTTTTTTCCTGTTGTTTTTTTTTGTTTTTGTTTGATTGTTTGTTTTTAAAGTGGCAATCCTTTACATGGCAAAACCAGGTTGATATTTGCCATGTAAAGGATTGCCACCATGGGCATGTGTAGAAGGGGCACTGCTACTGTTGGCATTATGTATGTAAGCTGCACTGATATGGTGGTTATGTGTATAAAGGGCACTGCGACAGTGGGTATTATTATTATTATTATTACATGCGGTGTAATGACAATAAGATAGTGCTACTGTGTGGCGTATTTTGATTTGGGGTGCTATTGTGTGGCCATGCCCCTTCCTTGTGATACCACACCTTCTTTTTTTAAGGAGCGCACTGTCCCTTTATTAAGTATTGGAGAGAGGGCCCAAATTAATAGTTTGCAGGGAGGCGCCAAACACCCTAGCACTGGCCCTTTGGTAGGGGACAGGATTTGCTTCTGCTTGTGCACATATGTTATGATTGCCAGCCAACAGCACTGGTTTTGCCTATAACACTAACTATAAATATTTTGAATTGGTCCTGGACCACCAATCCAAGGCACCCCTGCAAGTGTCCTGAGGCACCCCAGGGTGCAGTTTAAGAAACCACTGGTCTAGTGAGTACCCAGGATAATTATTGTAGCTGGTCTGCGGGTAACAGCTCTCAGATCCACTTCTAGAAAAAATGCAGCAATGTAATTTGAGTGACAAACTGCAGAGATGAACCCTTTCTGTGACTGCTGCACAGGGATCACACAAACTCTATTCATAGGGCTGACTTCACTTAGGGGAGATGTTCTCACCCCGCAAAGAAGTGCGAGTATATACCGCACTTACGGTACCATTGGATTTACAGATATTTTCTTGCAATACACTATGGGGGTCATTCTGAGTTGATTGCTCGCTAGCAGTTTTTAGCAGCCATGCAAACGCATTGTCGCTGCCCACTGGAGAGTGTATATTCACTTTGGAGAAGTGCGAATACTTGAGTAGCAGAGCGCCTGCAAAATCGTTTCAAAATAAGACCAGCACTGTAGTTACACTTCGTGTGCGTTGATTCTAACAACCGAGGGACGGCTTTTGATGTCACACACCCATCCAGCGAATGCCCAGCCACGTCTGCATTTCTTCTGCCACGCCTGCATTTTTCCAAGCACTCCCTGAAAACGGTCAGTTGACACCCAGAAACGCCCTCTTTCTGTCAATCTCCTTGTGGCCTGTTCTGTGATTGGAATAATCGCTAGAACTAGTGCAAAACCACAATGGACTTTGTACTCGTACGATGCGCATGCACATTACGGAGCATGCGCATGCACAGATTAGCCATTTTTTTTCAACTGATTGCTACGCAGCGAACAACGGCAGCATGCGATCAACTCGGAATGACCCCCTATATACATAGAAACATGGATTTTTACTGCAGGAATTATGGTTAGTTTAGGGGTATCGGTTAGGGTCAACAGAGGTGTAGCTAGGGGTCCAAGCGCCCCTGGCAAAGTAAGGCACTGGCGCCCCCCCTATCGATAAAGCATTGCAGTCCATTGGCGGTTACCATGTTGGAGCCACAGCAACTGACCCCCTCCCCCACACGCTGCCCTACATCATCGGCTGGGATTCACTGTTGGTGTGAAGCCACTGGGAACAGTCTGGTAGCATTAGCAGAAGTCTTTGTCATAGATAGGGAAGGCAGAAGGTTAACTAGCTAATAGCAGTCTGTTGGCAGCAGAGGCTGGGCGGGGGGCTGAGAATGAGCCAACGCTGATCAGTGTCCAGTCTGCTCAGACAAAAATATTTTGTGATCAGGGCTGGTTCTAGACCAAAGGAGCCAATGGCAAAAATTTCCTTTGGCACCCCCCCCCCCCACACACACACACATACACACACAGACACACACACACACACACACACACACACCAAAAAAGAACATATCCCAGTTTAACATAACGCTATGTGGTGCAAGGTGTGGAGCTGGTCACTTGTATCAGACCTCTGACATTTGCCTTTTCACCCATATTGCATACTTTTTCTTGCAGGTTGTGTCTTAATTCAAGAAGTGTTCTAAGTACTTCAGCTTAGTATCTTTACTGACCCCTCTTTACCCCACACTACATAACTGACCCCTCTATACCCTACACTACATCACTGACCTTTCTATAACCATCACTGCATTACTGACCCCTCTATACAGTACACTGACCTCTATATACCTGCTAGTACATCCCTGATGCCTATATTCCCTACGCTACATCCCTGACGCCTCTATTCCCTACGCTACATCCCTGACGCCTCTATTCCCTATGCTACATCCCTGACGCCTCTATACCCTACGCTACATCCCTGATGCCTCTATTCCCTACGCTACATTCCTGATGCCTCTATAACCTACGCTACATCCCTGACGCCTCTATACCCTACGCTACATCCCTGACGCCTCTATACAGTACAATGCATTACTGATCCCTCTAGACCATACATCCTCATTACATCAGAGAGATAGTGAAACACTGGAAAAAATAAGGATAAAGTGGACTACAGAAACTGATGCTCTAAACAAAGGAGAGAGAGAGAGAGAAAAGCACAAGGGAAAGTGGGCAATCGGAACACCATAGAGAGAGGAGAGATAGAAATGCCTGAAAAAGTAAAGGGGGTTGGGTATGGCATCCGGCGCTCGGGATTCCAGCAGTCACATGATACCTAATCCTAATCCTCTGTGGGGGCGGCGGATAGGGCTAACCCTCAGGGGGTGGCAGCTAGGACTAACCCCCCCCCCCTCCTAGTGCCTTCCCTAACACCCGCTCCCCCGGTCCTAACCCTCCCTCCAATACTCGCCTTCGGGATGTTGGCTGTCTGTGTGCCGGCACCAGTCTCCCAAGTGGTGTCAGGATTCCAACATCGGTCAAATGACCGCCGGTATACCGTCTGCCGGGATGGTAAATGTATCCTGAGGACAGGTAGTGAGTGTGGAGGGATAGGTGGTTCAGTAAAATGTAACAGCTCAAACTGCGATCATTCACTGATAAATTGATTTATAGCTCTCCCTTTTTAACCATTGCAGTCATAAAAGCAATGTTTTTTAAACTTTTAAATAAAGCTTGTTAGCATCCCCAGCACACTGTATATGCTGGGAGATGTAGTTCTCAATATGAAAACATTTAATTACTGTATGAACTCTAATTCCCCAACTGAAACCTCTCACAAACACACACTCCTAAATCTAGTACACACACACACACACACACACACACACACACACATTTCCCCAGTACTGACAACTCTCATCACTTCCACACACTGACAACTCCCTCCTGCTCCTCTCCCCACTGACACTGACAGCTCCCTCACAGTCACACACATCCTCCACCCCCCCACCCCCCCCACACACACACTGATAGCACACATGCACAAATCCCCCCCTCCTCGACACTAACTGTCACGGACTGCTTGGGCAGCAGGGGGCAGGCTCTGACTTGAAGTGCTGAAATTCAACAGCTCTCTCGAACTTGCAAGGCATGGCTGTGCAGCTGTCTCCAGCCATCTCCTTGCCCACTGTGTAATTTGTGGCGTTCTCTGATGTTCCCCGCTCTGCCTCTACAACCGGCACATAATGTACAGCAGTGGTGACTCCTGAGTATGGGCCTGGAGAACTCCGCCTACCGGGGGGTAGGGATTAATAATTTCAAAGGGGCAGAGCTAGGAGTGAAGCAGTGGACAGCAGTTGAGGGGCGTTTCAAACTGTAACAGGGTTGGGACAATTTCAGTATCCTTCCCTCACCGTCTAATTGTTCAGTCCCACGCTGATTGCCATGGCGCCCTTTCGAGACTGCAGAACTCTATCCCTTAGCCACGGTTGGCACAGCTGGATGGTGCCCCTGGCAAGTGCCATCCTGGCCAAGGGGTAGATACACCCCTGAGGGTCAGGGCCAGCAACAGAAATCTCGGGGCCCAGTACACTGATATCTCTGGGGCCCCCTCAACCCCCCCTTAACTTGGCAGAGGGATCTTTAAAAAAAATGGAGCCTTTGACTCGGACCGTCAGTGAGGCCGGCAGGTGGTTTTCATACTGGGCTATCCAGCTCTTCGGTGGCGGTGGCAGGGACATTCAGAAAAGGGCCAGCACAGCAAAATGCATAATAATGGCAATACAGTATGGACCACAGGGACTGGACAAAGTGATGGGGTAAAAGGAGGGGGGAGGGTTTAGTTGGCCTGTTAATTGTTTTCCTGCTTAAATTGAGCAGTTGGTGGATACACTTTAAAAAGCAATATTGGCACTGTGGCCCCATTATTTCTGTTCTTAATACTTGGAGCCCTGAACAAGTGTCCCCTTTGTCCCCCCTGTCACCGGGCCTGTTCAGGCGTTACCTATGGAGAAGCTGCGACATGACATCCTAGGACACGATACTGCACCATGCATCACCATTATATTTCAGTGTGCCTTGTCAATATTTAAATCTTGTTCTGTGTGACGTGAGTTGTAAATGGTTGAAAATCTCTGTGCTACAGTATCGTCACCATGTAGTTATAACAACACCGCAAAACCACCAAAAGACGTGTTTTGGTAGAGGGACTGCTGGAGGGGCCCATTGGGGCCCCCAGTTTGCTACCCCACCCCAGTATACCTGTGCTGTAGCCAGTGGAAGGGGCACTATCTTCCCGGTGATCTCTTCGGGAAGATGGTGCCGCACATAGAAAGCAAAGACTCTGGCTGCACTCTCCTGCCCTCGCTCTAAGCAAGGTGATCGGGCCACAAAAGGACCCCTGTCGGACCTCGGCCTGTGGGCCACAAAAGGATGCATTGGGGGCGGCATGCGGCCCATGGGTTTGACACCCCTGCCCTAGAGTATCAAAATTTGTTTCACGGCACCCCTAGGCCAAAGTTTTTTTTATTGAGAAATTCAGAAAAAAATATAAAATTAAGTAAATTGTGTTTATAGCATGTCATCCTCAGGTTCAGTTATGTTGTGAGGGAATGGTTTTGCCACTTTAATAAAGTATAAATAATTTTAATTGGTCCTGGACCACCAAACTATGCTACCAGTGCAAGAACCCCAGTTTGGAAACTACTGCCATAAAATAAACCTTTTTTGTTTTTTTTAAACTACATGTAATACACCTTAGATCTCAGTTCCTAAAAGGTTTTAAACCCTTGCATACAGTAAACTACACATATTTAAAAATCCTACACCGGGCACAAGTGCTCACGGGCCAATTTCATGGCAGTTTGGGATAGGAGGGCATTGTGGATTCACCAAGGGAATGCTGATGCTGACTCCAAGAAGAAAGGGAGTCTCTTCCCTATGAAGGTGAAGCCTTGTTTGGCGACGGCCTAGTTAATTTGATCTCGGCAGCTCCCGCAGGTAAGTCATCCTTCTTGCCCTATGTTCCCTCTCAACGGATGAAGACGCATCATTATCTGACGCAGTCATTTCGGCCCAATAGATATGCAAGAAGTTAAGATTCCCCTTTCTTTGCAGGTAGAGGAAGGAAAAGAGGGAAGAGGTCTGTAGCCTCTTCAAGATCGCAGGAGCAGAGATCGTCCTCTGCTTCTGCCAAATCCACTGCATGACGCTGGGGCTCTCTTGCAGGAGCCCGCACCAGTGGGGGGCACGTCTAAAACTCTTCAGTCAGTTCTAGATTCATTCGGACCTGGACTCGTGGGTTTTACAAATAGTGTCCCAAGGGTACAAACTGGGGTTTCAAGACGTTCCCCCTCACCGATTGTTCAAATCAGCCTTAGTCAGCAGGGAGAAGGTTTTTATTCAAGCCTCTTCGTGGTCCCGAAGCCGGACGGCTCAGTCAGACCAATCTTAAATCTGAAATCCCTTAATTTCTACCTAAAGAAATTCAATTTCAAGATGGAATCTCTCAGGGTAGTGATCTCCAGTCCGGGGGATAAAGGAGATTTCATGGTTTTGGTAGACATAAAGGATGCCTACTTATATGTTCCCATTTAGCCACTGCATCAAGCTACCTGAGGTTTGCAATTCAGGATTGTCATTACCAATTTCAGACGTTGCCGTTTGGTCTGTCCACGGCTCCGAGGATTTTCACCAGGGTGATGGCGGAAATGATGGTCCTCCTTCGCAAGCAAGGAGTCACAATTATCCCGTACTTGGATGATCTCCTGATAAAGGCGAGATCCAGGGACCAGTTGGTGCAAAACATCTACTCTCCCTGACAGTTCTTTAACAACATGGTTGGCTCCTAAACTTGCCAAAATCGCAGTTGGTCCCAATGACGCGGTTGTTGTTTTTGGGAGTGATACTGGACACAGAAGAGGTTTTCTTCTAGTGGAAAGGCTCTGGAGATCCAGAGTCTGGTCAAACAAATTCTGAAACCAGCAAGAGTGTTAATCCATCAATGCATTCAGTTGCTGGGGAAGATGGTTGCGGCCTACGAGGCCATTCAGTTTGGCAGGTTCCATGCCAGAGTGTTCCAGTGGGACCTGTTGGACAAGTGGTCCGGATCCCACCTACACATGCACCGGAGGATAATCCTGTCTTCCAAGACCAGAATCTCACTCCATTGGTGGCTGCACAGTTCTCACCACCTAGAGGGGCGATGGTTCGGGATCCAGGACGGGATCCTAGGGACCACGGATGCAACCCTCCGAGGCTGGAGAGCAGTCACACAGGGGGAAAACATCCAAGGAAGATGGTCAAGTCTTCCTTGGATGTTTTCATCTCCACATAAATGTTCTGGAGTTAAGGGCCATTTAATAACTGCAGACACAGTACGCACTGGGACGGGTGCCCAGCATCCTCTACGGAATAAGAGAAAAGGATTTACCGGTAGGTATTAAAATCCTATTTTCTCTAACGTCCTAGAGGATGCTGGGGACTCCGTAAGGACCATGGGGATAGACGGGCTCCGCAGGAGACATGGGCACTTTAAGAAAGACTTTAGTTCTGGGTGTGCACTGGCTCCTCCCTCTATGCCCCTCCTCCAGACCTCAGTTTGATACTGTACCCAGTGGAGACTGGGTGCTTTTCAGGAGCTCTCCTGAGCTTTCTGACAGAAAGTATTTTGTTAGGTTTTTAATTTTCAGGGAGCACTGCTGGCAACAGACTCCCTCATCGAGGGACTGAGGGGAGAGAAGCAGCCCTACTCTCTGAGTTGCAAGGTCCTGCTTCTTAGGCTACTGGACACCATTAGCTCCAGTGGGATTGGTACGCAGGATCTCACCCTCGCCGTCCGTCCCAGAGCCGCGCCGCCGTCCCCCTCGCAGAGCCGGAAGATAGAAGCCGGGTGAGTATGAGAAGAAAAGAAGACTTCAGAGGCGGCAGAAGACTTCATGATCTTCACTGAGGTAACGCACAGCACTGCAGCTGTGCGCCTTTGCTCCCATACACCTCACATACTCCGGTCACTGTAAGGGTGCAGGGCGCAGGGGGGGCGCCCTGGGCAGCAATATAAACCTCTTTCGCAAAAATATAACATATATACAGCTGGGCACTTTATATATGTATAAGCCCCCACCAATTTTACAGTTTAAGCGGGACAGAAGCCCGCCTCCGAGGGGGCGGGGCTTCTCCCTCAGCACTCACCAGCGCCATTTTTTCTCCACAGCACCGCTGAGAGGAAGCTCCCCGGACTCTACCCTGCTTATACCACGTTAGACAAGAGGGTTGAAAAGAGGGGGGGGCACATAATTCGCAAATTACATACAGCAGCACTACTGGGCAAACATTAAGTTACTGTTTTATTCCTGGGTTATATAGCGCTGGGGGGTGTGCTGGCATACTCTCTCTCTGTCTCTCCAAAGGGCCTTGTGGGGAAACTGTCTTCAGAAAAAGCATTCCCTGTGTGTGTAGTGTGTCGGTACACGTGTGTCGACATGTCTGAGGAAGAAGGCTATATTAGAGAGGAGCGGGAGCAAATGAATGTGGTGTCTCCGCCGACAGCTGATTGGATGGATATGTGGAATGTTTTAAATGCTAGTGTAAACTCATTGCACAAAAGATTAGACAAGGCAGAAGCTTTGGGACAGTCAGGGTTTAAACCCATGCCTGATCCTATGTTGCAGGGACTGTCAGGGTCTCATAAGCGCCCACTATCCCAGATT
>NW_026969523.1:0-2500 GCF_028390025.1 Pseudophryne corroboree
TTCTTCCCTTCAACTGGCCTGCGGGGGGCGCCGTGCGCGCGGACCGGCGTCCACCCCTGGCCGCTCCGGGACTTTGCATTCAAATGGGTGGGGTGTTTTTCATTTTTTTGCCCTTTTTTTTTCCACTCCCCCCCTCTCAATCGTGTATTACCTCGGCTGGCCAGCGGGGGGCGCCGCGGCGGGGACACGGGCGGACCGGGTACATTTCATCTGTTTGGGGCGAGTGCTTTTTTGAAATTTTTTTTTATCTTTAAGTCTCGTTCCGTTCTTCCCTTCAACTGGCCTGCGGGGGGCGCCGTGCGCGCGGACCGGCGTCCACCCCTGGCCGCTCCGGGACTTTGCATTCAAACGGGTGGGGTGTTTTTCATTTTTTGCCCCTGTTTTTCACTCCCCCCCTCTCAATCGTGTATTACCTCGGCTGGCCAGCGGGGGGCGCCGCGGCGGGGACACGGGGGAGGGTTCATCCGGGCGGACCGGGTACCTTTCGTCTGTTTGGGGCGAGTGCTTTTTTGAAATTTTTTTCATTTTATTTTTGTCCTCCCTTCGACCGGCCAGCGGGGGGCGCCGCGCGCGCGGACCGTCGGGGCCCGGGGCCCTGCGTCCCACTTACTTTCGCCCGACGGGAACCTTTTCTTTTGTTTTTATCCGAGAGGACACACGGAATCTGCACCCCCCGCAGTGGCGTCAGGCGGCCACCGGGGGGCGCCGCGGCGGGGATCGGGGGGGGTCGCCCGGGAGCCGCCTGCCCGTCCGCTGGGCCAAGGGGGCCGGGGCGGGTCACGCGCCGCCGTCCCCCCCCGATCGTCTCGCTCCGAGCCGCCTCTGGCCACCGGGGGGCGCCGTCGGGTGGCGCGGGGGCGCCCCCGCCGCCCGCCGCCTCCCCCCGCACGCGTCGGGCCTCCCCCCGGGCCCCCGCGGGCCGGGGGACGCGGCCGGCGAGCGTCGGACTCCAGCGCGGAAGTGTCGCGGATGAGTGCGGACCGGGGCGCCCGCGGCCCAGCGGCACTTCCAGGGGCTCGGGGAGGAGATGGTTGAAGCCTGGGTGAAGCGCGCCCTCGGCCGTCCGTGTCGCTACCCGCCGGAGAACACCTCCGCCGGATCAGTAGGTACCAACGAGGCGAGCGAGAGAGCCGGGACTCTGTCCGGGGCCGAAAAGCCTGTTTCCCTGGAGCTTTTGCGAAAGGACCCGTGACAGAAGATGCGCGGAGCTCAGAGATCAGCATGGGCAGGGCCTTCTTGCATCCGATTTTGCCCAGGCAGGGCTCCAGGAACCGGGTTACAAAAAGCAAAAAGCCCTGGAGCTCAAACGAAAGGTTTAGTGACAAGATAGCCGTGGAGCTCCGATAACAGCATGGCAGGACCAGGATGGGGCCTATAAAGGGTCCACGGCGGGCATCCGTTGGAGCCCGACGTACGGGCCGGGCACGTCTCCTTCTCCCCCCGGAGGCAGCGCCCCCCGGCGGGCCAAATCGGGTACTGCAATTTGTGGAAGTTTCGCAGATGAGTGCGGACCGGGGCGCCCGCGGCCCAGCTGCACTTCCAGGGGCTCGGGGAGGAGACGGTTGAAGCCTGGGTGAAGCGCGCCCTCGGCCGTCCGTGTCGCTACCCGCCGGAGAACACCTCCGCCGGATCAGTAGGTACCAACGAGGCGAGCGAGAGAGCCGGGACTCTGTCAGGGGCCGAAAAGCCCGTTTCCCTGGAGCTCCTGCGAAAGGACCCGTGGCAGAGCAGGCACGGAGCTCGGAGAGCAGCAGGGCCGGAGCTCGGAGAGCAGCAGGGCCAGGGCTCCCTCCCTTCCATAGGCTGCCCAGGCAGGGCTCCAGGAGCCCGGTACCAGCTCTCCCCGTCCGACAGCCTCCTCTCTGGAAGCGGAGAGCGGACGCAGTCGGGCTCCCGGACCGGGGCCCTGGGAGAGGGTTTGGGAGAGCCCTGCCGGGAGCCACCGGGACGGGCCCGTGCGGACGGGTGCGCGGCGCCCCCCGGCGGTCGAAGGCGGAACCGCGGAGGTCTCTCTATCTCTCTCTCTCTCTCTCTCTCTTTCTCCGGGACTCCCGGCCTCCCGTTCCCCCGACTCCCCCTTCCGAGGCCGAGACGGGGCAGCGCCGGGCGTCCGGCGGAGCCCGGCGCCAGGCCCGGCCCGTCCCCCTCTTCCCCCGGCGGCAGCGCCCCCCGGCGGGCCGAATCGGGTACTGCAATTCGCGGAAGTTCAGCCGATGAGTGCGGACGGGCACCCCTCGGGCCGGGAGGCGGCTCCAGGAGCCCGGGGAAGCGTCGGAGGACGCTCCGCGAGAGCGTCGCGCGCGCCGCCCGTCCCGCTACGCCCGAGGGAACCGGCCAGAGAGCATCACAGGTGGCGAACAGAGTCAAGCCGGAAAAGAGAAAACGGAGGGCTGCGGTTGACGCGAGAGAAGGGCCCCACGTCTCCCATTTCCGCAACCCGATCGATGTGGCACCCCGCGCCCCGGCGGGGAGGGACGATCGCTCGGCCGGAACCCAGGGG
>NW_026969523.1:12500-15000 GCF_028390025.1 Pseudophryne corroboree
ACGGAGCCCGGGCCGCGGAAGCCGGAGGGAGCCCGGGCTGCGGAAGCCGGCGAGAGCCCGGGCTGTTCTTCTTTTTTTTTTTCCCTTTCATTTATTTCCCCCCACCAGGGTGCGCCGACGAGGGGAGACCTCCTCCCCGCCGCCGCCGTACCGGACACATCGCAAATTCACAACGGTGGATTATTATTATTATTATTATTTTTTTTTTTTACGCGGCCAGCAGGGGGCGCCGCGCGCGCGGACTGGCGCTCGTGAACACTGCATTTAAATCGGTGGTGTGTTTTTGTCTTTTGCCTGGTTTTTTTTAATCTCAATCGTGTATTACCTCGGCTGGCCAGCGGGGGGCGCCGCGGCGGGGACACGGGCGGACCGGGTACATTTCATCTGTTTGGGGCGAGTGCTTTTTTGAAATTTTTTTTTATCTTTTAGTCTCGTTCCGTTCTTCCCTTCAACTGGCCTGCGGGGGGCGCCGTGCGCGCGGACCGGCGTCCACCCCTGGCCGCTCCGGGACTTTGCATTCAAATGGGTGGGGTGTTTTTCATTTTTTTGCCCTTTTTTTTTCCACTCCCCCCCTCTCAATCGTGTATTACCTCGGCTGGCCAGCGGGGGGCGCCGCGGCGGGGACACGGGCGGACCGGGTACATTTCATCTGTTTGGGGCGAGTGCTTTTTTGAAATTTTTTTTTATCTTTAAGTCTCGTTCCGTTCTTCCCTTCAACTGGCCTGCGGGGGGCGCCGTGCGCGCGGACCGGCGTCCACCCCTGGCCGCTCCGGGACTTTGCATTCAAACGGGTGGGGTGTTTTTCATTTTTTGCCCCTGTTTTTCACTCCCCCCCTCTCAATCGTGTATTACCTCGGCTGGCCAGCGGGGGGCGCCGCGGCGGGGACACGGGGGAGGGTTCATCCGGGCGGACCGGGTACCTTTCGTCTGTTTGGGGCGAGTGCTTTTTTGAAATTTTTTTCATTTTATTTTTGTCCTCCCTTCGACCGGCCAGCGGGGGGCGCCGCGCGCGCGGACCGTCGGGGCCCGGGGCCCTGCGTCCCACTTACTTTCGCCCGACGGGAACCTTTTCTTTTGTTTTTATCCGAGAGGACACACGGAATCTGCACCCCCCGCAGTGGCGTCAGGCGGCCACCGGGGGGCGCCGCGGCGGGGATCGGGGGGGGTCGCCCGGGAGCCGCCTGCCCGTCCGCTGGGCCAAGGGGGCCGGGGCGGGTCACGCGCCGCCGTCCCCCCCCGATCGTCTCGCTCCGAGCCGCCTCTGGCCACCGGGGGGCGCCGTCGGGTGGCGCGGGGGCGCCCCCGCCGCCCGCCGCCTCCCCCCGCACGCGTCGGGCCTCCCCCCGGGCCCCCGCGGGCCGGGGGACGCGGCCGGCGAGCGTCGGACTCCAGCGCGGAAGTGTCGCGGATGAGTGCGGACCGGGGCGCCCGCGGCCCAGCGGCACTTCCAGGGGCTCGGGGAGGAGATGGTTGAAGCCTGGGTGAAGCGCGCCCTCGGCCGTCCGTGTCGCTACCCGCCGGAGAACACCTCCGCCGGATCAGTAGGTACCAACGAGGCGAGCGAGAGAGCCGGGACTCTGTCCGGGGCCGAAAAGCCTGTTTCCCTGGAGCTTTTGCGAAAGGACCCGTGACAGAAGATGCGCGGAGCTCAGAGATCAGCATGGGCAGGGCCTTCTTGCATCCGATTTTGCCCAGGCAGGGCTCCAGGAACCGGGTTACAAAAAGCAAAAAGCCCTGGAGCTCAAACGAAAGGTTTAGTGACAAGATAGCCGTGGAGCTCCGATAACAGCATGGCAGGACCAGGATGGGGCCTATAAAGGGTCCACGGCGGGCATCCGTTGGAGCCCGACGTACGGGCCGGGCACGTCTCCTTCTCCCCCCGGAGGCAGCGCCCCCCGGCGGGCCAAATCGGGTACTGCAATTTGTGGAAGTTTCGCAGATGAGTGCGGACCGGGGCGCCCGCGGCCCAGCTGCACTTCCAGGGGCTCGGGGAGGAGACGGTTGAAGCCTGGGTGAAGCGCGCCCTCGGCCGTCCGTGTCGCTACCCGCCGGAGAACACCTCCGCCGGATCAGTAGGTACCAACGAGGCGAGCGAGAGAGCCGGGACTCTGTCAGGGGCCGAAAAGCCCGTTTCCCTGGAGCTCCTGCGAAAGGACCCGTGGCAGAGCAGGCACGGAGCTCGGAGAGCAGCAGGGCCGGAGCTCGGAGAGCAGCAGGGCCAGGGCTCCCTCCCTTCCATAGGCTGCCCAGGCAGGGCTCCAGGAGCCCGGTACCAGCTCTCCCCGTCCGACAGCCTCCTCTCTGGAAGCGGAGAGCGGACGCAGTCGGGCTCCCGGACCGGGGCCCTGGGAGAGGGTTTGGGAGAGCCCTGCCGGGAGCCACCGGGACGGGCCCGTGCGGACGGGTGCGCGGCGCCCCCCGGCGGTCGAAGGCGGAACCGCGGAGGTCTCTCTATCTCTCTCTCTCTCTCTCTCTCTTTCTCCGGGACTCCCGGCCTCCC
>NW_026969523.1:25000-27500 GCF_028390025.1 Pseudophryne corroboree
TGTATGTACGGAGCCCGGGCCGCGGAAGCCGGAGGGAGCCCGGGCTGCGGAGGCCGGCTGGAGCCCGGGTTGCGGAAGCCGGCGAGAGCCCGGGCTGCGGAAGCCGGCGAGATCCCTGGCTGTTCTTCTCTTCCATCCATCCGTCCGTTATTTCATTTGCTGTCTGTATGTACGGAGCCCGGGCCGCGGAAGCCGGAGGGAGCCCGGGCTGCGGAAGCCGGCGAGATCCCTGGCTGTTCTTCTCTTCCATCCATCCGTCCGTTATTTCATTTGCTGTCTGTATGTACGGAGCCCGGGCCGCGGAAGCCGGAGGGAGCCCGGGCTGCGGAAGCCGGCTGGAGCCCGGGTTGCGGAAGCCGGCGAGAGCCCGGGCTGCGGAAGCCGGCGAGATCCCTGGCTGTTCTTCTCTTCCATCCATCCGTCCGTTATTTCATTTGCTGTCTGTATGTACGGAGCCCGGGCCGCGGAAGCCGGAGGGAGCCCGGGCTGCGGAAGCCGGCGAGAGCCCGGGCTGTTCTTCTTTTTTTTTTTCCCTTTCATTTATTTCCCCCCACCAGGGTGCGCCGACGAGGGGAGACCTCCTCCCCGCCGCCGCCGTACCGGACACATCGCAAATTCACAACGGTGGATTATTATTATTATTATTATTTTTTTTTTTTACGCGGCCAGCAGGGGGCGCCGCGCGCGCGGACTGGCGCTCGTGAACACTGCATTTAAATCGGTGGTGTGTTTTTGTCTTTTGCCTGGTTTTTTTTAATCTCAATCGTGTATTACCTCGGCTGGCCAGCGGGGGGCGCCGCGGCGGGGACACGGGCGGACCGGGTACATTTCATCTGTTTGGGGCGAGTGCTTTTTTGAAATTTTTTTTTATCTTTTAGTCTCGTTCCGTTCTTCCCTTCAACTGGCCTGCGGGGGGCGCCGTGCGCGCGGACCGGCGTCCACCCCTGGCCGCTCCGGGACTTTGCATTCAAATGGGTGGGGTGTTTTTCATTTTTTTGCCCTTTTTTTTTCCACTCCCCCCCTCTCAATCGTGTATTACCTCGGCTGGCCAGCGGGGGGCGCCGCGGCGGGGACACGGGCGGACCGGGTACATTTCATCTGTTTGGGGCGAGTGCTTTTTTGAAATTTTTTTTTATCTTTAAGTCTCGTTCCGTTCTTCCCTTCAACTGGCCTGCGGGGGGCGCCGTGCGCGCGGACCGGCGTCCACCCCTGGCCGCTCCGGGACTTTGCATTCAAACGGGTGGGGTGTTTTTCATTTTTTGCCCCTGTTTTTCACTCCCCCCCTCTCAATCGTGTATTACCTCGGCTGGCCAGCGGGGGGCGCCGCGGCGGGGACACGGGGGAGGGTTCATCCGGGCGGACCGGGTACCTTTCGTCTGTTTGGGGCGAGTGCTTTTTTGAAATTTTTTTCATTTTATTTTTGTCCTCCCTTCGACCGGCCAGCGGGGGGCGCCGCGCGCGCGGACCGTCGGGGCCCGGGGCCCTGCGTCCCACTTACTTTCGCCCGACGGGAACCTTTTCTTTTGTTTTTATCCGAGAGGACACACGGAATCTGCACCCCCCGCAGTGGCGTCAGGCGGCCACCGGGGGGCGCCGCGGCGGGGATCGGGGGGGGTCGCCCGGGAGCCGCCTGCCCGTCCGCTGGGCCAAGGGGGCCGGGGCGGGTCACGCGCCGCCGTCCCCCCCCGATCGTCTCGCTCCGAGCCGCCTCTGGCCACCGGGGGGCGCCGTCGGGTGGCGCGGGGGCGCCCCCGCCGCCCGCCGCCTCCCCCCGCACGCGTCGGGCCTCCCCCCGGGCCCCCGCGGGCCGGGGGACGCGGCCGGCGAGCGTCGGACTCCAGCGCGGAAGTGTCGCGGATGAGTGCGGACCGGGGCGCCCGCGGCCCAGCGGCACTTCCAGGGGCTCGGGGAGGAGATGGTTGAAGCCTGGGTGAAGCGCGCCCTCGGCCGTCCGTGTCGCTACCCGCCGGAGAACACCTCCGCCGGATCAGTAGGTACCAACGAGGCGAGCGAGAGAGCCGGGACTCTGTCCGGGGCCGAAAAGCCTGTTTCCCTGGAGCTTTTGCGAAAGGACCCGTGACAGAAGATGCGCGGAGCTCAGAGATCAGCATGGGCAGGGCCTTCTTGCATCCGATTTTGCCCAGGCAGGGCTCCAGGAACCGGGTTACAAAAAGCAAAAAGCCCTGGAGCTCAAACGAAAGGTTTAGTGACAAGATAGCCGTGGAGCTCCGATAACAGCATGGCAGGACCAGGATGGGGCCTATAAAGGGTCCACGGCGGGCATCCGTTGGAGCCCGACGTACGGGCCGGGCACGTCTCCTTCTCCCCCCGGAGGCAGCGCCCCCCGGCGGGCCAAATCGGGTACTGCAATTTGTGGAAGTTTCGCAGATGAGTGCGGACCGGGGCGCCCGCGGCCCAGCTGCACTTCCAGGGGCTCGGGGAGGAGACGGTTGAAGCCTGGGTGAAGCGCGCCCTCGGCCGTCCGTGTCGCTACCCGCCG
>NW_026969524.1:0-37076 GCF_028390025.1 Pseudophryne corroboree
CTGTGTGGCGTATTTTGATTTGGGGTGCTATTGTGTGGCCATGCCCCTTCCTTGTGATACCACACCTTCTTTTTTTAAGGAGCGCACTGTCCCTTTATTAAATATTGGAGAGAGGGCCCAAATTAATAGTTTGCAGGGAGGCGCCAAATAGAGATGAGCGGGTTCGGTTTCTCTGAATCCGAACCCGCCAGAACTTCATGTTTTTTTTCACGGGTCCGAGCGACTCGGATCTTCCCGCCTTGCTCGGTTAACCCGAGCGCGCCCGAACGTCATCATGACGCTGTCGGATTCTCGCGAGGCTCGGATTCTATCGCGAGACTCGGATTCTATATAAGGAGCCGCGCGTCGCCGCCATTTTCACACGTGCATTGAGATTGATAGGGAGAGGACGTGGCTGGCGTCCTCTCCGTTTAGAATTAGAATAGATTAGAGAGACACTTGATTTACTAATTTTGGGGAGCATTAGGAGTACTCAGTAGTGTACAGTGCAGAGTTTTGCTGATAGTGACCAGTGACCACCACTTTTATTTATAATCCGTTCTCTGCCTGAAAAAAGCGATACACAGCACACAGTGACTCAGTCACATACCATATCTGTGTGCACTGCTCAGGCTCAGGCCAGTGTGCTGCATCATCTATATATATTATATATCTGTCTGACTGCTCAGCTCACACAGCTTATAATTGTGGGGGAGACTGGGGAGCACTACTGCAGTGCCAGTTATAGGTTATAGCAGGAGCCAGGAGTACATAATATTATATTAAAATTAAACAGTGCACACTTTTGCTGCAGGAGTGCCACTGCCAGTGTGACTAGTGACCAGTGACCTGACCACCAGTATATAATATTAGTAGTATACTATCTCTTTATCAACCAGTCTATATTAGCAGCAGACACAGTACAGTGCGGTAGTTCACGGCTGTGGCTACCTCTGTGTCGGCACTCGGCAGCCCGTCCATAATTGTATATACCAGTGACCTAACCGTGGTTTTTTTTTCTTTCTTTATACATACATACTAGTTACGAGTATACTATCTCTTTATCAACCAGTCTATATATTAGCAGCAGACACAGTACAGTGCGGTAGTTCACGGCTGTGGCTACCTCTGTGTCGGCACTCGGCAGCCCGTCCATAATTGTATATACCACCTAACCGTGGTTTTTTTTTCTTTCTTTATACATACATACTAGTTACGAGTATACTATCTCTTTATCAACCAGTCTATATATTAGCAGCAGACACAGTACAGTGCGGTAGTTCACGGCTGTGGCTACCTCTGTGTCGGCACTCGGCAGCCCGTCCATAATTGTATATACCACCTAACCGTGGTTTTTTTTTCTTTCTTTATACATACATACTAGTTACGAGTATACTATCTCTTTATCAACCAGTCTATATATTAGCAGCAGACACAGTACAGTGCGGTAGTTCACGGCTGTGGCTACCTCTGTGTCGGCACTCGGCAGCCCGTCCATAATTGTATATACCACCTAACCGTGGTTTTTTTTTCTTTCTTTATACATACATACTAGTTACGAGTATACTATCTCTTTATCAACCAGTCTATATATTAGCAGCAGACACAGTACAGTGCGGTAGTTCACGGCTGTGGCTACCTCTGTGTCGGCACTCGGCAGCCCGTCCATAATTGTATATACCACCTAACCGTGGTTTTTTTTTCTTTCTTTATACATACATACTAGTTACGAGTATACTATCTCTTTATCAACCAGTCTATATATTAGCAGCAGACACAGTACAGTGCGGTAGTTCACGGCTGTGGCTACCTCTGTGTCGGCACTCGGCAGCCCGTCCATAATTGTATATACCACCTAACCGTGGTTTTTTTTTCTTTCTTTATACATACATACTAGTTACGAGTATACTATCTCTTTATCAACCAGTCTATATATTAGCAGCAGACACAGTACAGTGCGGTAGTTCACGGCTGTGGCTACCTCTGTGTCGGCACTCGGCAGCCCGTCCATAATTGTATACTAGTATCCAATCCATCCATCTCCATTGTTTACCTGAGGTGCCTTTTAGTTGTGCCTATTAAAATATGGAGAACAAAAATGTTGAGGTTCCAAAATTAGGGAAAGATCAAGATCCACTTCCACCTCGTGCTGAAGCTGCTGCCACTAGTCATGGCCGAGACGATGAAATGCCAGCAACGTCGTCTGCCAAGGCCGATGCCCAATGGCATAGTACAGAGCATGTCAAAACCAAAACACCAAATATCAGTAAAAAAAGGACTCCAAAACCTAAAATAAAATTGTCGGAGGAGAAGCGTAAACTTGCCAATATGCCATTTACCACACGGAGTGGCAAGGAACGGCTGAGGCCCTGGCCTATGTTCATGGCTAGTGGTTCAGCTTCACATGAGGATGGAAGCACTCATCCTCTCGCTAGAAAAAAGAAAAGACTTAAGCTGGCAAAAGCACAGCAAAGAACTGTGCGTTCTTCGAAATCACAAATCCCCAAGGAGAGTCCAATTGTGTCGGTTGCGATGCCTGACCTTCCTCTTTTTTCTTTCATTTTTCTTTGCGTCATGTGCTGTTTGGGGAGTATTTTTTTGAAGGGCCATCCTGCCTGACACTGCAGTGCCACTCCTAGATGGGCCCGGTGTTTGTGTCGGCCACTAGGGTCGCTAATCTTACTCACACAGCTACCTCATTGCGCCTCTTTTTTTCTTTGCGTCATGTGCTGTTTGGGGAGGGTTTTTTGGAAGGGACATCCTGCGTGACACTGCAGTGCCACTCCTAGATGGGCCCGGTGTTTGTGTCGGCCACTAGGGTCGCTTATCTTACTCACACAGCGACCTCGGTGCAAATTTTAGGACTAAAAATAATATTGTGAGGTGTGAGGTATTCAGAATAGACTGAAAATGAGTGTAAATTATGGTTTTTGAGGTTAATAATACTTTGGGATCAAAATGACCCCCAAATTCTATGATTTAAGCTGTTTTTTAGTGTTTTTGGAAAAAAACACCCGAATCCAAAACACACCCGAATCCGACAAAAAAAATTCGGTGAGGTTTTGCCAAAACGCGTTCGAACCCAAAACACGGCCGCGGAACCGAACCCAAAACCAAAACACAAAACCCGAAAAATTTTAGGCGCTCATCTCTAGCGCCAAACACCCTAGCACTGGCCCTTTGGTAGGGGACAGGATTTGCTTCTGCTTGTGCACATATGTTATGATTGCCAGCCAACAGCACTGGTTTTGCCTATAACACTAACTATAAATATTTTGAATTGGTCCTGGACCACCAATCCAAGGCACCCCTGCAAGTGTCCTGAGGCACCCCAGGGTGCAGTTTGAGAACCACTGGTCTAGTGAGTACCCAGGATAATTATTGTAGCTGGTCTGCGGGTAACAGCTCTCAGATCCACTTCTAGAAAAAATGCAGCAATGTAATTTGAGTGACAAACTGCAGAGATGAACCCTTTCTGTGACTGCTGCACAGGGATCACACAAACTCTATTCATAGGGCTGACTTCACTTAGGGGAGATGTTCTCACCCCCGCAAAGAAGTGCGAGTATATACCGCACTTACGGTACCATTGGATTTACAGATATTTTCTTGCAATACACTATGGGGGTCATTCTGAGTTGATTGCTCGCTAGCAGTTTTTAGCAGCCATGCAAACGCATTGTCGCTGCCCACTGGAGAGTGTATATTCACTTTGGAGAAGTGCGAATACCTGAGTAGCAGAGCGCCTGCAAAATTGTTTCAAAATAAGACCAGCACTGTAGTTACACTTCGTGTGCGTTGATTCTAACAACCGAGGGACGGCTTTTGATGTCACACACCCATCCAGCGAATGCCCAGCCACGTCTGCATTTCTTCTGCCACGCCTGCATTTTTCCAAGCACTCCCTGAAAACGGTCAGTTGACACCCAGAAACGCCCTCTTTCTGTCAATCTCCTTGTGGCCTGTTCTGTGATTGGAATAATCGCTAGAACTAGTGCAAAACCACAATGGACTTTGTACCCGTACGATGCGCATGCACATTACGGAGCATGCGCATGCACAGATTAGCCATTTTTTTTCAACTGATTGCTATGCAGCGAACAACGGCAGCAAGCGATCAACTCGGAATGACCCCCTATATACATAGAAACATGGATTTTTTTTACTGCAGGAATTATGGTTAGTTTAGGGGTATCGGTTAGGGTCAACAGAGGTGTAGCTAGGGGTCCAAGCGCCCCTGGCAAAGTAAGGGACTGGCGCCCGCCCTTTCGATAAAGCATTGCAGTCCATTGGCGGTTACCATGTTGGAGCCACAGCAACTGACCCCCTCCCCCACACGCTGCCCTACATCATCGGCTGGGATTCACTGTTGGTGTGAAGCCACTGGGAACATCCTGGTAGCATTAGCAGCAGTCTGTGTCATAGATAGGGAAGGCAGAAGGTTAACTAGCTAATAGCAGTCTGTTGGCAGCAGAGGCTGGGCGGGGGGCTGAGAATGAGCCAACGCTGATCAGTGTCCAGTCTGCTCAGACAAAAATATTTTGTGATCAGGGCTGGTTCTAGACCAAAGGAGCCAATGGCAAAAATTTCCTTTGGCACCCCCCTCCCCACACACACACATACACACACACACACACACACACACACACCAAAAAAGAACATATCCCAGTTTAACATAACGCTATGTGGTGCAAGGTGTGGAGCTGGTCACTTGTATCATACCTCTGACATTTGCCTTTTCACCCATATTGCATACTTTTTCTTGCAGGTTGTGTCTTAATTCAAGAAGTGTTCTAAGTACTTCAGCTTAGTATCTTTACTGACCCCTCTTTACCCCACACTACATAACTGACCCCTCTATACCCTACACTACATCACTGACCTTTCTATTAGAGATGAGCGGGTTCGGTTTCTCTGAATCCGAACCCGCCAGAACTTCATGTTTTTTTTCACGGGTCCGAGCGACTCGGATCTTCCCGCCTTGCTCGGTTAACCCGAGCGCGCCCCGAACGTCATCATGACGCTGTCGGATTCTCGCGAGGCTCGGATTCTATCGCGAGACTCGGATTCTATATAAGGAGCCGCGCGTCGCCGCCATTTTCACACGTGCATTGAGATTGATAGGGAGAGGACGTGGCTGGCGTCCTCTCCATTTAGATTATAAGAGACTGAGAGAGATTTACTGGAGCTGACTAGGAGGAGTACTGTTACTGTAGAAGTGTAGAGACTGAGTGGAGAGAGTTTACTAGTGAGGACAGTGCAGTTTACTTTATAATCCGTTCTCTGCCTGAAAAAAGCGATACACAGCACACAGTGACTCAGTCACATACCATATCTGTGTGCACTGCTCAGGCTCAGGCCAGTGTGCTGCATCATCTATTATCTATATATAATATTATATATATCTGTCTGACTGCTCAGCTCACACAGCTTATAATTGTGGGGGAGACTGGGGAGCACTACTGCAGTGCCAGTTATAGGTTATAGCAGGAGCCAGGAGTACATAATATATTATATAGTGAGTGACCACCAGACACACAGTGCAGTTTATTTAATATATCCGTTCTCTGCCTGAAAAAAGCGATACACACAGTGACTCAGTCAGTCACATACCATATCTGTGTGCACTGCTCAGGCTCAGGCCAGTGTGCTGCATCATCTATATATTAGAGATGAGCGCCTGAAATTTTTCGGGTTTTGTGTTTTGGTTTTGGGTTCGGTTCCGCGGCCGTGTTTTGGGTTCGAACGCGTTTTGGCAAAACCTCACCGAATTTTTTTTGTCGGATTCGGGTGTGTTTTGGATTCGGGTGTTTTTTTCAAAAAACACTAAAAAACAGCTTAAATCATAGAATTTGGGGGTCATTTTGATCCCAAAGTATTATTAACCTCAAAAACCATAATTTACACTCATTTTCAGTCTATTCTGAATACCTCACACCTCACAATATTATTTTTAGTCCTAAAATTTGCACCGAGGTCGCTGTGTGAGTAAGATAAGCGACCCTAGTGGCCGACACAAACACCGGGCCCATCTAGGAGTGGCACTGCAGTGTCACGCAGGATGTCCCTTCCAAAAAACCCTCCCCAAACAGCACATGACGCAAAGAAAAAAAGAGGCGCAATGAGGTAGCTGTGTGAGTAAGATTAGCGACCCTAGTGGCCGACACAAACACCGGGCCCATCTAGGAGTGGCACTGCAGTGTCACGCAGGATGGCCCTTCCAAAAAACCCTCCCCAAACAGCACATGACGCAAAGAAAAAAAGAGGCGCAATGAGGTAGCTGTGTGAGTAAGATTAGCGACCCTAGTGGCCGACACAAACACCGGGCCCATCTAGGAGTGGCACTGCAGTGTCACGCAGGATGTCCCTTCCAAAAAACCCTCCCCAAACAGCACATGACGCAAAGAAAAAAAGAGGCGCAATGAGGTAGCTGTGTGAGTAAGATTAGCGACCCTAGTGGCCGACACAAACACCGGGCCCATCTAGGAGTGGCACTGCAGTGTCACGCAGGATGTCCCTTCCAAAAAACCCTCCCCAAACAGCACATGACGCAAAGAAAAAAAGAGGCGCAATGAGGTAGCTGACTGTGTGAGTAAGATTAGCGACCCTAGTGGCCGACACAAACACCGGGCCCATCTAGGAGTGGCACTGCAGTGTCACGCAGGATGTCCCTTCCAAAAAACCCTCCCCAATCAGCACATGATGCAAAGAAAAAGAAAAGAAAAAAGAGGTGCAAGATGGAATTGTCCTTGGGCCCTCCCACCCACCCTTATGTTGTATAAACAAAACAGGACATGCACACTTTAACCAACCCATCATTTCAGTGACAGGGTCTGCCACACGACTGTGACTGATATGACGGGTTGGTTTGGACCCCCCCCAAAAAAGAAGCAATTAATCTCTCCTTGCACAAACTGGCTCTACAGAGGCAAGATGTCCACCTCATCTTCACCCTCCGATATATCACCGTGTACATCCCCCTCCTCACAGATTATCAATTCGTCCCCACTGGAATCCACCATCTCAGCTCCCTGTGTACTTTGTGGAGGCAATTGCTGCTGGTCAATGTCTCCGCGGAGGAATTGATTATAATTCATTTTAATGAACATCATCTTCTCCACATTTTCTGGATGTAACCTCGTACGCCGATTGCTGACAAGGTGAGCGGCGGCACTAAACACTCTTTCGGAGTACACACTTGTGGGAGGGCAACTTAGGTAGAATAAAGCCAGTTTGTGCAAGGGCCTCCAAATTGCCTCTTTTTCCTGCCAGTATAAGTACGGACTGTGTGACGTGCCTACTTGGATGCGGTCACTCATATAATCCTCCACCATTCTATCAATGTTGAGAGAATCATATGCAGTGACAGTAGACGACATGTCCGTAATCGTTGTCAGGTCCTTCAGTCCGGACCAGATGTCAGCATCAGCAGTCGCTCCAGACTGCCCTGCATCACCGCCAGCGGGTGGGCTCGGAATTCTGAGCCTTTTCCTCGCACCCCCAGTTGCGGGAGAATGTGAAGGAGGAGATGTTGACAGGTCGCGTTCCGCTTGACTTGACAATTTTGTCACCAGCAGGTCTTTCAACCCCAGCAGACCTGTGTCTGCCGGAAAGAGAGATCCAAGGTAGGCTTTAAATCTAGGATCGAGCACGGTGGCCAAAATGTAGTGCTCTGATTTCAACAGATTGACCACCCGTGAATCCTTGTTAAGCGAATTAAGGGCTGCATCCACAAGTCCCACATGCCTAGCGGAATCGCTCCCTTTTAGCTCCTTCTTCAATGCCTCCAGCTTCTTCTGCAAAAGCCTGATGAGGGGAATGACCTGACTCAGGCTGGCAGTGTCTGAACTGACTTCACGTGTGGCAAGTTCAAAGGGCATCAGAACCTTGCACAACGTTGAAATCATTCTCCACTGCACTTGAGACAGGTGCATTCCACCTACTATATCGTGCTCAATTGTATAGGCTTGAATGGCCTTTTGCTGCTCCTCCAACCTCTGAAGCATATAGAGGGTTGAATTCCACCTCGTTACCACTTCTTGCTTCAGATGATGGCAGGGCAGGTTCAGTAGTTTTTGGTGGTGCTCCAGTCTTCTGTACGTGGTGCCTGTACGCCGAAAGTGTCCCGCAATTTTTCTGGCCACCGACAGCATCTCTTGCACGCCCCTGTCGTTTTTTTTAAAATTCTGCACCACCAAATTCAAGGTATGTGCAAAACATGGGACGTGCTGGAATTTGCCCATATTTAATGCACACACAATATTGCTGGCGTTGTCCGATGCCACAAATCCACAGGAGAGTCCAATTGGGGTAAGCCATTCCGCGATGATCTTCCTCAGTTGCCGTAAGAGGTTTTCAGCTGTGTGCGTATTCTGGAAAGCGGTGATACAAAGCGTAGCCTGCCTAGGAAAGAGTTGGCGTTTGCGAGATGCTGCTACTGGTGCCGCCGCTGCTGTTCTTGCGGCGGGAGTCCATACATCTACCCAGTGGGCTGTCACAGTCATATAGTCCTGACCCTGCCCTGCTCCACTTGTCCACATGTCCGTGGTTAAGTGGACATTGGGTACAACTGCATTTTTTAGGACACTGGTGAGTCTTTTTCTGACGTCCGTGTACATTCTCGGTATCGCCTGCCTAGAGAAGTGGAACCTAGATGGTATTTGGTAACGGGGGCACACTGCCTCAATAAATTGTCTAGTTCCCTGTGAACTAACGGCGGATACCGGACGCACGTCTAACACCAACATAGTTGTCAAGGCCTCAGTTATCCGCTTTGCAGTAGGATGACTGCTGTGATATTTCATCTTCCTCGCAAAGGACTGTTGAACAGTCAATTGCTTACTGGAAGTAGTACAAGTGGGCTTACGACTTCCCCTCTGGGATGACCATCGACTCCCAGCGGCAACAACAGCAGCGCCAGCAGCAGTAGGCGTTACACGCAAGGATGCATCGGAGGAATCCCAGGCAGGAGAGGACTCGTCAGAATTGCCAGTGACATGGCCTGCAGGACTATTGGCATTCCTGGGGAAGGAGGAAATTGACACTGAGGGAGTTGGTGGGGTGGTTTGCGTGAGCTTGGTTACAAGAGGAAGGGATTTACTGGTCAGTGGACTGCTTCCGCTGTCACCCAAAGTTTTTGAACTTGTCACTGACTTATTATGAATGCGCTGCAGGTGACGTATAAGGGAGGATGTTCCGAGGTGGTTAACGTCCTTACCCCTACTTATTACAGCTTGACAAAGGGAACACACGGCTTGACACCTGTTGTCCGCATTTCTGGTGAAATACCTCCACACCGAAGAGCTGATTTTTTTGGTATTTTCACCTGGCATGTCAACGGCCATATTCCTCCCACGGACAACAGGTGTCTCCCCGGGTGCCTGACTTAAACAAACCACCTCACCATCAGAATCCTCCTGGTCAATTTCCTCCCCAGCGCCAGCAACACCCATATCCTCCTCATCCTGGTGTACTTCAACACTGACATCTTCAATCTGACTATCAGGAACTGGACTGCGGGTGCTCCTTCCAGCACTTGCAGGGGGCGTGCAAATGGTGGAAGGCGCATGCTCTTCACGTCCAGTGTTGGGAAGGTCAGGCATCGCAACCGACACAATTGGACTCTCCTTGTGGATTTGGGATTTCGAAGAATGCACAGTTCTTTGCTGTGCTGCTTTTGCCAGCTTGAGTCTTTTCATTTTTCTAGCGAGAGGCTGAGTGCTTCCATCCTCATGTGAAGCTGAACCACTAGCCATGAACATAGGCCAGGGCCTCAGCCGTTCCTTGCCACTCCGTGTGGTAAATGGCATATTGGCAAGTTTACGCTTCTCCTCCGACAATTTTATTTTAGGTTTTGGAGTCCTTTTTTTACTGATATTTTGTGTTTTGGATTTGACATGCTCTGTACTATGACATTGGGCATCGGCCTTGGCAGACGACGTTGCTGGCATTTCATCGTCTTGGCCATGACTAGTGGCAGCAGCTTCAGCACGAGGTGGAAGTGGATCTTGATCTTTCCCTAATTTTGGAACCTCAACATTTTTGTTCTCCATATTTTAATAGGCACAACTAAAAGGCACCTCAGGTAAACAATGGAGATGGATGGATTGGATACTAGTATACAATTATGGACGGGCTGCCGAGTGCCGACACAGAGGTAGCCACAGCCGTGAACTACCGCACTGTACTGTGTCTGCTGCTAATATAGACTGGTTGATAAAGAGATAGTATACTCGTAACTAGTATGTATGTATAAAGAAAGAAAAAAAAACCACGGTTAGGTGGTATATACAATTATGGACGGGCTGCCGAGTGCCAACACAGAGGTAGCCACAGCCGTGAACTACCGCACTGTACTGTGTCTGCTGCTAATATATAGACTGGTTGATAAAGAGATAGTATACTCGTAACTAGTATGTATGTATAAAGAAAGAAAAAAAAAAACACGGTTAGGTGGTATATACAATTATGGACGGGCTGCCGAGTGCCGACACAGAGGTAGCCACAGCCGTGAACTACCGCACTGTACTGTGTCTGCTGCTAATATATAGACTGGTTGATAAAGAGATAGTATACTCGTAACTAGTATGTATGTATAAAGAAAGAAAAAAAAACCACGGTTAGGTGGTATATACAATTATGGACGGGCTGCCGAGTGCCGACACAGAGGTAGCCACAGCCGTGAACTACCGCACTGTACTGTGTCTGCTGCTTATATATAGACTGGTTGATAAAGAGATAGTATACTCGTAACTAGTATGTATGTATAAAGAAAGAAAAAAAAACCACGGTTAGGTGGTATATACAATTATGGACGGGCTGCCGAGTGCCGACACAGAGGTAGCCACAGCCGTGAACTACCGCACTGTACTGTGTCTGCTGCTAATATATAGACTGGTTGATAAAGAGATAGTATACTCGTAACTAGTATGTATGTATAAAGAAAGAAAAAAAAACCACGGTTAGGTGGTATATACAATTATGGACGGGCTGCCGAGTGCCGACACAGAGGTAGCCACAGCCGTGAACTACCGCACTGTACTGTGTCTGCTGCTAATATAGACTGGTTGATAAAGAGATAGTATACTCGTAACTAGTATGTATGTATAAAGAAAGAAAAAAAAACCACGGTTAGGTGGTATATACAATTATGGACGGGCTGCCGAGTGCCGACACAGAGGTAGCCACAGCCGTGAACTACCGCACTGTACTGTGTCTGCTGCTAATATATAGACTGGTTGATAAAGAGATAGTATACTCGTAACTAGTATGTATGTATAAAGAAAGAAAAAAAAACCACGGTTAGGTGGTATATACAATTATGGACGGGCTGCCGAGTGCCGACACAGAGGTAGCCACAGCCGTGAACTACCGCACTGTACTGTGTCTGCTGCTAATATATAGACTGGTTGATAAAGAGATAGTATACTCGTAACTAGTATGTATGTATAAAGAAAGAAAAAAAAAACACGGTTAGGTGGTATATACAATTATGGACGGGCTGCCGAGTGCCGACACAGAGGTAGCCACAGCCGTGAACTACCGCACTGTACTGTGTCTGCTGCTAATATATAGACTGGTTGATAAAGAGATAGTATACTCGTAACTAGTATGTATGTATAAAGAAAGAAAAAAAAACCACGGTTAGGTGGTATATACAATTATGGACGGGCTGCCGAGTGCCGACACAGAGGTAGCCACAGCCGTGAACTACCGCACTGTACTGTGTCTGCTGCTAATATATAGACTGGTTGATAAAGAGATAGTATACTCGTAACTAGTATGTATGTATAAAGAAAGAAAAAAAAACCACGGTTAGGTGGTATATACAATTATGGACGGGCTGCCGAGTGCCGACACAGAGGTAGCCACAGCCGTGAACTACCGCACTGTACTGTGTCTGCTGCTAATATATAGACTGGTTGATAAAGAGATAGTATACTCGTAACTAGTATGTATGTATAAAGAAAGAAAAAAAAACCACGGTTAGGTGGTATATACAATTATGGACGGGCTGCCGAGTGCCGACACAGAGGTAGCCACAGCCGTGAACTACCGCACTGTACTGTGTCTGCTGCTAATATAGACTGGTTGATAAAGAGATAGTATACTCGTAACTAGTATGTATGTATAAAGAAAGAAAAAAAAACCACGGTTAGGTGGTATATACAATTATGGACGGGCTGCCGAGTGCCGACACAGAGGTAGCCACAGCCGTGAACTACCGCACTGTACTGTGTCTGCTGCTAATATATAGACTGGTTGATAAAGAGATAGTATACTCGTAACTAGTATGTATGTATAAAGAAAGAAAAAAAAACCACGGTTAGGTGGTATATACAATTATGGACGGGCTGCCGAGTGCCGACACAGAGGTAGCCACAGCCGTGAACTACCGCACTGTACTGTGTCTGCTGCTAATATATAGACTGGTTGATAAAGAGATAGTATACTCGTAACTAGTATGTATGTATAAAGAAAGAAAAAAAAACCACGGTTAGGTGGTATATACAATTATGGACGGGCTGCCGAGTGCCGACACAGAGGTAGCCACAGCCGTGAACTACCACACTGTACTGTGTCTGCTGCTAATATATAGACTGGTTGATAAAGAGATAGTATACTCGTAACTAGTATGTTTGTATAAAGAAAGAAAAAAAAACCACGGTTAGGTGGTATATACAATTATGGACGGGCTGCCGAGTGCCGACACAGAGGTAGCCACAGCCGTGAACTACCGCACTGTACTGTGTCTGCTGCTAATATATAGACTGGTTGATAAAGAGATAGTATACTCGTAACTAGTATGTATGTATAAAGAAAGAAAAAAAAACCACGGTTAGGTGGTATATACAATTATGGACGGGCTGCCGAGTGCCGACACAGAGGTAGCCACAGCCGTGAACTACCGCACTGTACTGTGTCTGCTGCTAATATAGACTGGTTGATAAAGAGATAGTATACTACTAATATTATATATACTGGTGGTCAGGTCACTGGTCACTAGTCACACTGGCAGTGGCACTCCTGCAGCAAAAGTGTGCACTGTTTAATTTTAATATAATATTATGTACTCCTGGCTCCTGCTATAACCTATAACTGGCACTGCAGTAGTGCTCCCCAGTCTCCCCCACAATTATAAGCTGTGTGAGCTGAGCAGTCAGACAGATATATAATATATATAGATGATGCAGCACACTGGCCTGAGCCTGAGCAGTGCACACAGATATGGTATGTGACTGACTGAGTCACTGTGTGTATCGCTTTTTTCAGGCAGAGAACGGATATATTAAATAAACTGCACTGTGTGTCTGGTGGTCACTCACTATATAATATATTATGTACTCCTGGCTCCTGCTATAACCTATAACTGGCACTGCAGTAGTGCTCCCCAGTCTCCCCCACAATTATAAGCTGTGTGAGCTGAGCAGTCAGACAGATATATATAATATTATTTATATATAGATAATAGATGATGCAGCACACTGGCCTGAGCCTGAGCAGTGCACACAGATATGGTATGTTACTGAGTCACTGTGTGCTGTGTATCGCTTTTTTCAGGCAGAGAACGGATTATAAATAAAACTGGTGGTCACTGGTCACTATCAGCAAAACTCTGCACTGTACTGAGTACTCCTAATGCTCCCCAAAATTAGTAAATCAAGTGTCTCTCTAATCTATTCTAAATGGAGAGGACGCCAGCCACGTCCTCTCCCTATCAATCTCAATGCACGTGTGAAAATGGCGGCGACGCGCGGCTCCTTATATAGAATCCGAGTCTCGCGATAGAATCCGAGCCTCGCGAGAATCCGACAGCGTCATGATGACGTTCGGGCGCGCTCGGGTTAACCGAGCAAGGCGGGAAGATCCGAGTCGCTCGGACCCGTGAAAAAAAACATGAAGTTCTGGCGGGTTCGGATTCAGAGAAACCGAACCCGCTCATCTCTACTATATATATTATATATCTGTCTGACTGCTCAGCTCACACAGCTTATAATTGTGGGGGAGACTGGGGAGCACTACTGCAGTGCCAGTTATAGGTTATAGCAGGAGCCAGGAGTACATAATATTATATTAAAATTAAACAGTGCACACTTTTGCTGCAGGAGTGCCACTGCCAGTGTGACTAGTGACCAGTGACCTGACCACCAGTATATATAATATTAGTAGTATACTATCTCTTTATCAACCAGTCTATATTAGCAGCAGACACAGTACAGTGCGGTAGTTCACGGCTGTGGCTACCTCTGTGTCGGCACTCGGCAGCCCGTCCATAATTGTATATACCACCTAACCGTGTTTTTTTTTCTTTCTTTATAGTCATACTAGTTACGAGTATACTATCTCTTTATCAACCAGTCTATATTAGCAGCAGACACAGTACAGTGCGGTAGTTCACGGCTGTGGCTACCTCTGTGTCGGCACTCGGCAGCCCGTCCATAATTGTATATACCACCTAACCGTGGTTTTTTTTTCTTTCTTTATACATACATACTAGTTACGAGTATACTATCTCTTTATCAACCAGTCTATATTAGCAGCAGACACAGTACAGTGCGGTAGTTCACGGCTGTGGCTACCTCTGTGTCGGCACTCGGCAGCCCGTCCATAATTGTATATACCACCTAACCGTGGTTTTTTTTTCTTTCTTTATACATACATACTAGTTACGAGTATACTATCTCTTTATCAACCAGTCTATATATTAGCAGCAGACACAGTACAGTGCGGTAGTTCACGGCTGTGGCTACCTCTGTGTCGGCACTCGGCAGCCCGTCCATAATTGTATATACCACCTAACCGTGGTTTTTTTTTCTTTCTTTATACATACATACTAGTTACGAGTATACTATCTCTTTATCAACCAGTCTATATTAGCAGCAGACACAGTACAGTGCGGTAGTTCACGGCTGTGGCTACCTCTGTGTCGGCACTCGGCAGCCCGTCCATAATTGTATATACCACCTAACCGTGGTTTTTTTTTCTTTCTTTATACATACATACTAGTTACGAGTATACTATCTCTTTATCAACCAGTCTATATATTAGCAGCAGACACAGTACAGTGCGGTAGTTCACGGCTGTGGCTACCTCTGTGTCGGCCCTCGGCAGCCCGTCCATAATTGTATATACCACCTAACCGTGGTTTTTTTTTCTTTCTTTATACATACATACTAGTTACGAGTATACTATCTCTTTATCAACCAGTCTATATTAGCAGCAGACACAGTACAGTGCGGTAGTTCACGGCTGTGGCTACCTCTGTGTCGGCACTCGGCAGCCCGTCCATAATTGTATATACCACCTAACCGTGGTTTTTTTTTTCTTTCTTTATACATACATACTAGTTACGAGTATACTATCTCTTTATCAACCAGTCTATATATTAGCAGCAGACACAGTACAGTGCGGTAGTTCACGGCTGTGGCTACCTCTGTGTCGGCACTCGGCAGCCCGTCCATAATTGTATATACCACCTAACCGTGGTTTTTTTTTCTTTCTTTATACATACATACTAGTTACGAGTATACTATCTCTTTATCAACCAGTCTATATATTAGCAGCAGACACAGTACAGTGCGGTAGTTCACGGCTGTGGCTACCTCTGTGTCGGCACTCGGCAGCCCGTCCATAATTGTATATACCACCTTACCGTGTTTTTTTTTTCTTTCTTTATACATACATACTAGTTACGAGTATACTATCTCTTTATCAACCAGTCTATATATTAGCAGCAGACACAGTACAGTGCGGTAGTTCACGGCTGTGGCTACCTCTGTGTCGGCACTCGGCAGCCCGTCCATAATTGTATATACCACCTAACCGTGGTTTTTTTTTCTTTCTTTATACATACATACTAGTTACGAGTATACTATCTCTTTATCAACCAGTCTATATATTAGCAGCAGACACAGTACAGTGCGGTAGTTCACGGCTGTGGCTACCTCTGTGTCGGCACTCGGCAGCCCGTCCATAATTGTATACTAGTATCCAATCCATCCATCTCCATTGTTTACCTGAGGTGCCTTTTAGTTGTGCCTATTAAAATATGGAGAACAAAAATGTTGAGGTTCCAAAATTAGGGAAAGATCAAGATCCACTTCCACCTCGTGCTGAAGCTGCTGCCACTAGTCATGGCCGAGACAATGAAATGCCAGCAACGTCGTCTGCCAAGGCCGATGCCCAATGTCATAGTACAGAGCATGTCAAATCCAAAACACCAAATATCAGTAAAAAAAGGACTCCAAAACCTAAAATAAAATTGTCGGAGGAGAAGCGTAAACTTGCCAATATGCCATTTACCACACGGAGTGGCAAGGAACGGCTGAGGCCCTGGCCTATGTTCATGGCTAGTGGTTCAGCTTCACATGAGGATGGAAGCACTCAGCCTCTCGCTAGAAAAATGAAAAGACTCAAGCTGGCAAAAGCAGCACAGCAAAGAACTGTGCATTCTTCGAAATCCCAAATCCACAAGGAGAGTCCAATTGTGTCGGTTGCGATGCCTGACCTTCCCAACACTGGACGTGAAGAGCATGCGCCTTCCACCATTTGCACGCCCCCTGCAAGTGCTGGAAGGAGCACCCGCAGTCCAGTTCCTGATAGTCAGATTGAAGATGTCAGTGTTGAAGTACACCAGGATGAGGAGGATATGGGTGTTGCTGGCGCTGGGGAGGAAATTGACCAGGAGGATTCTGATGGTGAGGTGGTTTGTTTAAGTCAGGCACCCGGGGAGACACCTGTTGTCCGTGGGAGGAATATGGCCGTTGACATGCCAGGTGAAAATACCAAAAAAATCAGCTCTTCGGTGTGGAGGTATTTCACCAGAAATGCGGACAACAGGTGTCAAGCCGTGTGTTCCCTTTGTCAAGCTGTAATAAGTAGGGGTAAGGACGTTAACCACCTCGGAACATCCTCCCTTATACGTCACCTGCAGCGCATTCATAATAAGTCAGTGACAAGTTCAAAAACTTTGGGTGACAGCGGAAGCAGTCCACTGACCAGTAAATCCCTTCCTCTTGTAACCAAGCTCACGCAAACCACCCCACCAACTCCCTCAGTGTCAATTTCCTCCTTCCCCAGGAATGCCAATAGTCCTGCAGGCCATGTCACTGGCAATTCTGACGAGTCCTCTCCTGCCTGGGATTCCTCCGATGCATCCTTGCGTGTAACACCTACTGCTGCTGGCGCTGCTGTTGTTGCCGCTGGGAGTCGATGGTCATCCCAGAGGGGAAGTCGTAAGCCCACTTGTACTACTTCCAGTAAGCAATTGACTGTTCAACAGTCCTTTGCGAGGAAGATGAAATATCACAGCAGTCATCCTACTGCAAAGCGGATAACTGAGGCCTTGGCATCCTGGGTGGTGAGAAACGTGGTTCCGGTATCCATCATTACTGCAGAGCCAACTAGAGACTTGTTGGAGGTACTGTGTCCCCGGTACCAAATACCATCTAGGTTCCATTTCTCTAGGCAGGCGATACCGAAAAAGTACACAGACCTCAGAAAAAGAGTCACCAGTGTCCTAAAAAATGCAGCTGTACCCAATGTCCACTTAACCACGGACATGTGGACAAGTGGAGCAGGGCAGGGTCAGGACTATATGACTGTGACAGCCCACTGGGTAGATGTATGGACTCCCGCCGCAAGAACAGCAGCGGCGGCACCAGTAGCAGCATCTCGCAAACGCCAACTCTTTCCTAGGCAGGCTACGCTTTGTATCACCGGTTTCCAGAATACGCACACAGCTGAAAACCTCTTACGGCAACTGAGGAAGATCATCGCGGAATGGCTTACCCCAATTGGACTCTCCTGTGGATTTGTGGCATCGGACAACGCCAGCAATATTGTGTGTGCATTAAATATGGGCAAATTCCAGCACGTCCCATGTTTTGCACATACCTTGAATTTGGTGGTGCAGAATTTTTAAAAAACGACAGGGGCGTGCAAGAGATGCTGTCGGTGGCCAGAAAAATTGCGGGACACTTTCGGCGTACAGGCACCACGTACAGAAGACTGGAGCACCACCAAAAACTACTGAACCTGCCCTGCCATCATCTGAAGCAAGAAGTGGTAACGAGGTGGAATTCAACCCTCTATATGCTTCAGAGGTTGGAGGAGCAGCAAAAGGCCATTCAAGCCTATACAATTGAGCACGATATAGGAGGTGGAATGCACCTGTCTCAAGTGCAGTGGAGAATGATTTCAACGTTGTGCAAGGTTCTGATGCCCTTTGAACTTGCCACACGTGAAGTCAGTTCAGACACTGCCAGCCTGAGTCAGGTCATTCCCCTCATCAGGCTTTTGCAGAAGAAGCTGGAGGCATTGAAGAAGGAGCTAAAAGGGAGCGATTCCGCTAGGCATGTGGGACTTGTGGATGCAGCCCTTAATTCGCTTAACAAGGATTCACGGGTGGTCAATCTGTTGAAATCAGAGCACTACATTTTGGCCACCGTGCTCGATCCTAGATTTAAAGCCTACCTTGGATCTCTCTTTCCGGCAGACACAAGTCTGCTGGGGTGCAAAGACCTGCTGGTGACAAAATTGTCAAGTCAAGCGGAACGCGACCTGTCAACATCTCCTCCTTCACATTCTCCCGCAACTAGGGGTGCGAGGAAAAGGCTCAGAATTCCGAGCCCACCCGCTGGCGGTGATGCAGGGCAGTCTGGAGCGACTGCTGATGCTGACATCTGGTCCGGACTGAAGGACCTGACAACGATTACGGACATGTCGTCTACTGTCACTGCATATGATTCTCTCAACATTGATAGAATGGTGGAGGATTATATGAGTGACCGCATCCAAGTAGGCACGTCACACAGTCCGTACTTATACTGGCAGGAAAAAGAGGCAATTTGGAGGCCCTTGCACAAACTGGCTTTATTCTACCTAAGTTGCCCTCCCACAAGTGTGTACTCCGAAAGAGTGTTTAGTGCCGCCGCTCACCTTGTCAGCAATCGGCGTACGAGGTTACATCCAGAAAATGTGGAGAAGATGATGTTCATTAAAATGAATTATAATCAATTCCTCCGCGGAGACATTGACCAGCAGCAATTGCCTCCACAAAGTACACAGGGAGCTGAGATGGTGGATTCCAGTGGGGACGAATTGATAATCTGTGAGGAGGGGGATGTACACGGTGATATATCGGAGGGTGAAGATGAGGTGGACATCTTGCCTCTGTAGAGCCAGTTTGTGCAAGGAGAGATTAATTGCTTCTTTTTTGGGGGGGGTCCAAACCAACCCGTCATATCAGTCACAGTCGTGTGGCAGACCCTGTCACTGAAATGATGGGTTGGTTAAAGTGTGCATGTCCTGTTTTGTTTATACAACATAAGGGTGGGTGGGAGGGCCCAAGGACAATTCCATCTTGCACCTCTTTTTTCTTTTCTTTTTCTTTGCATCATGTGCTGATTGGGGAGGGTTTTTTGGAAGGGACATCCTGCGTGACACTGCAGTGCCACTCCTAGATGGGCCCGGTGTTTGTGTCGGCCACTAGGGTCGCTAATCTTACTCACACAGTCAGCTACCTCATTGCGCCTCTTTTTTTCTTTGCGTCATGTGCTGTTTGGGGAGGGTTTTTTGGAAGGGACATCCTGCGTGACACTGCAGTGCCACTCCTAGATGGGCCCGGTGTTTGTGTCGGCCACTAGGGTCGCTAATCTTACTCACACAGCTACCTCATTGCGCCTCTTTTTTTCTTTGCGTCATGTGCTGTTTGGGGAGGGTTTTTTGGAAGGGCCATCCTGCGTGACACTGCAGAGCCACTCCTAGATGGGCCCGGTGTTTGTGTCGGCCACTAGGGTCGCTAATCTTACTCACACAGCTACCTCATTGCGCCTCTTTTTTTCTTTGCATCATGTGCTGTTTGGGGAGGGTTTTTTGGAAGGGACATCCTGCGTGACACTGCAGTGCCACTCCTAGATGGGCCCGGTGTTTGTGTCGGCCACTAGGGTCGCTTATCTTACTCACACAGCGACCTCGGTGCAAATTTTAGGACTAAAAATAATATTGTGAGGTGTGAGGTATTCAGAATAGACTGAAAATGAGTGTAAATTATGGTTTTTGAGGTTAATAATACTTTGGGATCAAAATGACCCCCAAATTCTATGATTTAAGCTGTTTTTTAGTGTTTTTTGAAAAAAACACCCGAATCCAAAACACACCCGAATCCGACAAAAAAAATTCGGTGAGGTTTTGCCAAAACGCGTTCGAACCCAAAACACGGCCGCGGAACCGAACCCAAAACCAAAACACAAAACCCAAAAAATTTCAGGTGCTCATCTCTACTTTCTATAACCATCACTGCATTACTGACCCCTCTTTAGAGATGTGCACTTGAAATTTTTCAGGTTTTGTGTTTTGGTTTTGGGTTCGGTTCCGCGGCCGTGTTTTGGGTTCGACCGCGTTTTGGCAAAACCTCACCGAATTTTTTTTGTCGGATTCGGGTGTGTTTTGGATTCGGGTGTTTTTTTCAAAAAACACTAAAAAACAGCTTAAATCATAGAATTTGGGGGTCATTTTGATCCCAAAGTATTATTAACCTCAAAAACCATAATTTCCACTCATTTTCAGTCTATTCTGAACGCCTCACACCTCACAATATTATTTTTAGTCCTAAAATTTGCACCGAGGTCGCTGGATGACTAAGCTAAGCGACCCTAGTGGCCGACACAAACACCTGGCCCATCTAGGAGTGGCACTGCAGTGTCACGCAGGATGGCCCTTCCAAAAAACACTCCCCAAACAGCATATGACGCAAAGAAAAAAAGAGGCGCAATGAGGTAGCTGTGTGAGTAAGCTAAGCGACTCTAGCGGCCGACACAAACACCTGGCCCATCTAGGAGTGGCACTGCAGTGTCACGCAGGATGGCCCTTCCAAAAAACACTCCCCAAACAGCACATGACGCAAAGAAAAAAAGAGGCGCAATGAGGTAGCTGTGTGAGTAAGATAAGCGACCCTAGTGGCCGACACAAACACCTGGCCCATCTAGGAGTGGCACTGCAGTGTCACGCAGGATGGCCCTTCCAAAAAACACTCCCCAAACAGCACATGACGCAAAGAAAAAAAGAGGCGCAATGAGGTAGCTGTGTGAGTAAGATAAGCGACCCTAGTGGCCGACACAAACACCTGGCCCATCTAGGAGTGGCACTGCAGTGTCACGCAGGATGGCCCTTCAAAAAAATACTCCCCAAACAGCACATGACGCAAAGAAAAATGAAAGAAAAAAAAGAGGTGCAAGATGGAATTGTCCTTGGGCCCTCCCACCCACCCTTATGTTGTATAAACAGGACATGCACACTTTAACCAACCCATCATTTCAGCGACAGGGTCTGCCACACGACTGTGACTGAAATGACGGGTTGGTTTGGACCCCCACCAAAAAAGAAGCAATTAATCTCTCCTTGCACAAACTGGCTCTACAGAGGCGAGATGTCCACCTCATCATCATCCTCCGATATATCACCGTGTACATCCCCCTCCTCACAGATTATCAATTCGTCCCCACTGGAATCCACCATCTCAGCTCCCTGTATACTTTGTGGAGGCAATTGCTGCTGGTCAATGTCTCCACGGAGGAATTGATTATAATTCATTTTAATGAACATCATCTTCTCCACATTTTCTGGAAGTAACCTCGTACGCCGATTGCTGACAAGGTGAGCGGCGGCACTAAACACTCTTTCGGAGTACACACTTGTGGGAGGGCAACTTAGGTAGAATAAAGCCAGTTTGTGCAAGGGCCTCCAAATTGCCTCTTTTTCCTGCCAGTATAAGTACGGACTGTCTGACGTGCCTACTTGGATGCGGTCACTCATATAATCCTCCACCATTCTTTCAATGGGGAGAGAATCATATGCAGTGCCAGTAGACGACATGTCCGACTCCGTAATCGTTGTCAGGTCCTTCAGTCCGGACCAGATGTCAGCATCAGCAGTCGCTCCAGACTGCCCTGCATCACCGCCAGCGGGTGGGCTCGGAATTCTGAGCCTTTTCCTCGCACCCCCAGTTGCGGGAGAATGTGAAGGAGGAGATGTTGACAGGTCGCGTTCCGCTTGACTTGACAATTTTCTCACCAGCAGGTCTTTGAACCCCAGCAGACTTGTGTGTGCCGGAAAGAGAGATCCAAGGTAGGTTTTAAATCTAGGATCGAGCACGGTGGCCAAAATGTAGTGCTCTGATTTCAACGGATTGACCACCCGTGAATCCTTGTTAAGCGAATTAAGGGCTCCATCCACAAGTCCCACATGCCTAGCGGAATCGCTTTGTGTTAGCTCCTTCTTCAATGTCTCCAGCTTCTTCTGCAAAAGCCTGATGAGGGGAATGACCTGACTCAGGCTGGCAGTGTCTGAACCTACTTCACGTGTGGCAAGTTCAAAGGGCAGCAGAACCTTGCACAACGTTGAAATCATTCTCCACTGCGCTTGAGACAGGTGCATTCCACCTCCTATATCGTGCTCAATTGTATAGGCTTGAATGGCCTTTTGCTGCTCCTCCAACCTCTGAAGCATATATAGGGTTGAATTCCACCTCGTTACCACTTCTTGCTTCAGATGATGGCAGGGCAGGTTCAGGCGTTTTTGGTGTTGCTCCAGTCTTCTGTACGTGGTGCCTGTACGCCGAAAGTGTCCCGCAATTCTTCTGGCCACCGACAGCATCTCTTGCATGCGCCTCTCGTTTTTTAAATAATTCTGCACCACCAAATTCAAGGTAGAGATGAGCGCCTGAAATTTTTCGGGTTTTGTGTTTTGGTTTTGGGTTCGGTTCCGCGGCCGTGTTTTGGGTTCGAACGCGTTTTGGCAAAACCTCACCGAATTTTTTTTGTCGGATTCGGGTGTGTTTTGGATTCGGGTGTTTTTTTCAAAAAACACTAAAAAACAGCTTAAATCATAGAATTTGGGGGTCATTTTGATCCCAAAGTATTATTAACCTCAAAAACCATAATTTACACTCATTTTCAGTCTATTCTGAATACCTCACACCTCACAATATTATTTTTAGTCCTAAAATTTGCACCGAGGTCGCTGTGTGAGTAAGATAAGCGACCCTAGTGGCCGACACAAACACCGGGCCCATCTAGGAGTGGCACTGCAGTGTCACGCAGGATGTCCCTTCCAAAAAACCCTCCCCAAACAGCACATGACGCAAAGAAAAAAAGAGGCGCAATGAGGTAGCTGTGTGAGTAAGATTAGCGACCCTAGTGGCCGACACAAACACCGGGCCCATCTAGGAGTGGCACTGCAGTGTCACGCAGGATGTCCCTTCCAAAAAACCCTCCCCAAACAGCACATGACGCAAAGAAAAAAAGAGGCGCAATGAGGTAGCTGTGTGAGTAAGATTAGCGACCCTAGTGGCCGACACAAACACCGGGCCCATCTAGGAGTGGCACTGCAGTGTCACGCAGGATGTCCCTTCCAAAAAACCCTCCCCAAACAGCACATGACGCAAAGAAAAAAAGAGGCGCAATGAGGTAGCTGACTGTGTGAGTAAGATTAGCGACCCTAGTGGCCGACACAAACACCGGGCCCATTTAGGAGTGGCACTGTAGTGTCACGCAGGATGTCCCTTCCAAAAAACCCTCCCCAATCAGCACATGATGCAAAGAAAAAGAAAAGAAAAAAGAGGTGCAAGATGGAATTGTCCTTGGGCCCTCCCACCCACCCTTATGATGTATAAACAAAACAGGACATGCACACTTTAACCAACCCATCATTTCAGTGACAGGGTCTGCCACACGACTGTGACTGATATGACGGGTTGGTTTGGACCCCCCCAAAAAAGAAGCAATTAATCTCTCCTTGCACAAACTGGCTCTACAGAGGCAAGATGTCCACCTCATCATCACCCTCCGATATATCACCGTGTACATCCCCCTCCTCACAGATTATCAATTCGTCCCCACTGGAATCCACCATCTCAGCTCCCTGTGTACTTTGTGGAGGCAATTGCTGCTGGTCAATGTCTCCGCGGAGGAATTGATTATAATTCATTTTAATGAACATCATCTTCTCCACATTTTCTGGATGTAACCTCGTACGCCGATTGCTGACAAGGTGAGCGGCGGCACTAAACACTCTTTCGGAGTACACACTTGTGGGAGGGCAACTTAGGTAGAATAAAGCCAGTTTGTGCAAGGGCCTCCAAATTGCCTCTTTTTCCTGCCAGTATAAGTACGGACTGTGTGACGTGCCTACTTGGATGCGGTCACTCATATAATCCTCCACCATTCTATCAATGTTGAGAGAATCATATGCAGTGACAGTAGACGACATGTCCGTAATCGTTGTCAGGTCCTTCAGTCCGGACCAGATGTCAGCATCAGCAGTCGCTCCAGACTGCCCTGCATCACCGCCAGCGGGTGGGCTCGGAATTCTGAGCCTTTTCCTCGCACCCCCAGTTGCGGGAGAATGTGAAGGAGGAGATGTTGACAGGTCGCGTTCCGCTTGACTTGACAATTTTCTCACCAGCAGGTCTTTCAACCCCAGCAGACTTGTGTCTGCCGGAAAGAGAGATCCAAGGTAGGCTTTAAATCTAGGATCGAGCACGGTGGCCAAAATGTAGTGCTCTGATTTCAACAGATTGACCACCCGTGAATCCTTGTTAAGCGAATTAAGGGCTCCATCCACAAGTCCCACATGCCTAGCGGAATCGCTCCGTGTTAGCTCCTCCTTCAATGTCTCCAGCTTCTTCTGCAAAAGCCTGATGAGGGGAATGACCTGACTCAGGCTGGCAGTGTCTGAACTGACTTCACGTGTGGCAAGTTCAAAGGGCATCAGAACCTTGCACAACGTTGAAATCATTCTCCACTGCGCTTGAGACAGGTGCATTCCACCTACTATATCGTGCTCAATTGTATAGGCTTGAATGGCCTTTTGCTGCTCCTCCAACCTCTGAAGCATATAGAGGGTTGAATTCCACCTCGTTACCACTTCTTGCTTCAGATGATGGCAGGGCAGGTTCAGTAGTTTTTGGTGGTGCTCCAGTCTTCTGTACGTGGTGCCTGTACGCCGAAAGTGTCCCGCAATTCTTCTGGCCACCGACAGCATCTCTTGCACGCCCCTGTCGTTTTTTAAAAAATTCTGCACCACCAAATTCAAGGTATGTGCAAAACATGGGACGTGCTGGAATTTGCCCATATTTAATGCACACACAATATTGCTGGCGTTGTCCGATGCCACAAATCCACAGGAGAGTCCAATTGGGGTAAGCCATTCCGCGATGATCTTCCTCAGTTGCCGTAAGAGGTTTTCAGCTGTGTGCGTATTCTGGAAAGCGGTGATACAAAGCGTAGCCTGCCTAGGAAAGAGTTGGCGTTTGCGAGATGCTGCTACTGGTGCCGCCGCTGCTGTTCTTGCGGCGGGAGTCCATACATCTACCCAGTGGGCTGTCACAGTCATATAGTCCTGACCCTGCCCTGCTCCACTTGTCCACATGTCCGTGGTTAAGTGGACATTGGGTACAACTGCATTTTTTAGGACACTGGTGAGTCTTTTTCTGACGTCCGTGTACATTCTCGGTATCGCCTGCCTAGAGAAGTGGAACCTAGATGGTATTTGGTAACGGGGGCACACTGCCTCAATAAATTGTCTAGTTCCCTGTGAACTAACGGCGGATACCGGACGCACGTCTAACACCAACATAGTTGTCAAGGCCTCAGTTATCCGCTTTGCAGCAGGATGACTGCTGTGATATTTCATCTTCCTCGCAAAGGACTGTTGAACAGTCAATTGCTTACTGGAAGTAGTACAAGTGGGCTTACGACTTCCCCTCTGGGATGACCATCGACTCCCAGCGGCAACAACAGCAGCGCCAGCAGCAGTAGGCGTTACACGCAAGGATGCATCGGAGGAATCCCAGGCAGGAGAGGACTCGTCAGAATTGCCAGTGACATGGCCTGCAGGACTATTGGCATTCCTGGGGAAGGAGGAAATTGACACTGAGGGAGTTGGTGGGGTGGTTTGCGTGAGCTTGGTTACAAGAGGAAGGGATTTACTGGTCAGTGGACTGCTTCCGCTGTCACCCAAAGTTTTTGAACTTGTCACTGACTTATTATGAATGCGCTGCAGGTGACGTATAAGGGAGGATGTTCCGAGGTGGTTAACGTCCTTACCCCTACTTATTACAGCTTGACAAAGGGAACACACGGCTTGACACCTGTTGTCCGCATTGCTGGTGAAATACCTCCACACCGAAGAGCTGATTTTTTTGGTATTTTCACCTGGCATGTCAACGGCCATATTCCTCCCACGGACAACAGGTGTCTCCCCGGGTGCCTGACTTAAACAAACCACCTCACCATCAGAATCCTCCTGGTCAATTTCCTCCCCAGCGCCAGCAACACCCATATCCTCCTCATCCTGGTGTACTTCAACACTGACATCTTCAATCTGACTATCAGGAACTGGACTGCGGGTGCTCCTTCCAGCACTTGCAGGGGGCGTGCAAATGGTGGAAGGCGCATGCTCTTCACGTCCAGTGTTGGGAAGGTCAGGCATCGCAACCGACACAATTGGACTCTCCTTGTGGATTTGGGATTTCGAAGAATGCACAGTTCTTTGCTGTGCTGCTTTTGCCAGCTTGAGTCTTTTCATTTTTCTAGCGAGAGGCTGAGTGCTTCCATCCTCATGTGAAGCTGAACCACTAGCCATGAACATAGGCCAGGGCCTCAGCCGTTCCTTGCCACTCTGTGTCGTAAATGGCATATTGGCAAGTTTACGCTTCTCCTCCGACAATTTTATTTTAGGTTTTGGAGTCCTTTTTTTTCTGATATTTGGTGTTTTGGATTTGACATGCTCTGTACTATGACATTGGGCATCGGCCTTGGCAGACGACGTTGCTGGCATTTCATCGTCTCGGCCATGACTAGTGGCAGCAGCTTCAGCACGAGGTGGAAGTGGATCTTGATCTTTCCCTAATTTTGGAACCTCAACATTTTTGTTCTCCATATTTTAATAGGCACAACTAAAAGGCACCTCAGGTAAACAATGGAGATGGATACTAGTATACAATTATGGACTGCCTGCCGAGTGCAGACACAGAGGTAGCCACAGCCGTGAACTACCGTACTGTACTGTGTCTGCTGCTAATATAGACTGGTTGATAAAGAGATAGTATACTCGTAACTAGTATGTATGTATAAAGAAAGAAAAAAAAACCACGGTTAGGTGGTATATACAATTATGGACGGGCTGCCGAGTGCCGACACAGAGGTAGCCACAGCCGTGAACTACCGCACTGTACTGTGTCTGCTGCTAATATATAGACTGGTTGATAAAGAGATAGTATACTCGTAACTAGTATGTATGTATAAAGAAAGAAAAAAAAACCACGGTTAGGTGGTATATACAATTATGGACGGGCTGCCGAGTGCCGACACAGAGGTAGCCACAGCCGTGAACTACCGCACTGTACTGTGTCTGCTGCTAATATAGACTGGTTGATAAAGAGATAGTATACTCGTAACTAGTATGACTATAAAGAAAGAAAAAAAAACCACGGTTAGGTGGTATATACAATTATGGACGGGCTGCCGAGTGCCGACACAGAGGTAGCCACAGCCGTGAACTACCGCACTGTACTGTGTCTGCTGCTAATATATAGACTGGTTGATAAAGAGATAGTATACTCGTAACTAGTATGTATGTATAAAGAAAGAAAAAAAAACCACGGTTAGGTGGTATATACAATTATGGACGGGCTGCCGAGTGCCGACACAGAGGTAGCCACAGCCGTGAACTACCGCACTGTACTGTGTCTGCTGCTAATATAGACTGGTTGATAAAGAGATAGTATACTCGTAACTAGTATGTATGTATAAAGAAAGAAAAAAAAACCACGGTTAGGTGGTATATACAATTATGGACGGGCTGCCGAGTGCCGACACAGAGGTAGCCACAGCCGTGAACTACCGCACTGTACTGTGTCTGCTGCTAATATATAGACTGGTTGATAAAGAGATAGTATACTCGTAACTAGTATGTATGTATAAAGAAAGAAAAAAAAACCACGGTTAGGTGGTATATACAATTATGGACGGGCTGCCGAGTGCCGACACAGAGGTAGCCACAGCCGTGAACTACCGCACTGTACTGTGTCTGCTGCTAATATAGACTGGTTGATAAAGAGATAGTATACTCGTAACTAGTATGTATGTATAAAGAAAGAAAAAAAAACCACGGTTAGGTGGTATATACAATTATGGACGGGCTGCCGAGTGCCGACACAGAGGTAGCCACAGCCGTGAACTACCGCACTGTACTGTGTCTGCTGCTAATATATAGACTGGTTGATAAAGAGATAGTATACTCGTAACTAGTATGTATGTATAAAGAAAGAAAAAAAAACCACGGTTAGGTGGTATATACAATTATGGACGGGCTGCCGAGTGCCGACACAGAGGTAGCCACAGCCGTGAACTACCGCACTGTACTGTGTCTGCTGCTAATATAGACTGGTTGATAAAGAGATAGTATACTCGTAACTAGTATGTATGTATAAAGAAAGAAAAAAAAACCACGGTTAGGTTGTATATACAATTATGGACGGGCTGCCGAGTGCCGACACAGTGGTAGCCACAGCCGTGAACTACCGCACTGTACTGTGTCTGCTGCTAATATAGACTGGTTGATAAAGAGATAGTATACTCGTAACTAGTATGACTATAAAGAAAGAAAAAAAAACCACGGTTAGGTGGTATATACAATTATGGACGGGCTGCCGAGTGCCGACACAGAGGTAGCCACAGCCGTGAACTACCGCACTGTACTGTGTCTGCTGCTAATATAGACTGGTTGATAAAGAGATAGTATACTACTAATATTATATATACTAATGGTCAGGTCACTGGTCACTAGTCACACTGGCAGTGGCACTCCTGCAGCAAAAGTGTGCACTGTTTAATTTTAATATAATATTATGTACTCCTGGCTCCTGCTATAACCTATAACTGGCACTGCAGTGCTCCCCAGTCTCCCCCACAATTATAAGCTGTGTGAGCTGAGCACAGTCAGATATATATATACATTGATGCAGCACACTGGGCTGAGCAGTGCACACAGATATGGTATGTGACTGAGTCACTGTGTGTATCGTTTTTTTCAGGCAGAGAACGGATATATTAAATAAAACAAACAACTGCACTGTCTGGTGGTCACTGTGGTCGTCAGTCACTAAACTCTGCACTCTCTTCTACAGTATCACAGCCTCAGGTCAATCTCTCTCTCTCTCTCTCAACCCTAATCTAAATGGAGAGGACGCCAGCCACGTCCTCTCCCTATCAATCTCAATGCACGTGTGAAAATGGCGGCGACGCGCGGCTCCTTATATAGAATCCGAGTCTCGCGATAGAATCCGAGCCTCGCGAGAATCCGACAGCGTCATGATGACGTTCGGGCGCGCTCGGGTTAACCGAGCAAGGCGGGAAGATCCGAGTCGCTCGGATCCGTGTAAAAAAAGCTGAAGTTCGGGCGGGTTCGGATTCCGAGGAACCGAACCCGCTCATCTCTAATTCAAGGTATGTGCAAAACATTGGACGTGCTGGAATTTGCCCATATTTAATGCACACACAATATTGCTGGCGTTGTCCGATGCCACAAATCCACAGGAGAGTCCAATTGGGGTAAGCCATTCCGCGATGATCTTCCTCAGTTGCCGTAAGAGGTTTTCAGCTGTGTGCGTATTCTGGAAACCGGTGATACAAAGCGTAGCCTGCCTAGGAAAGAGTTGGCGTTTGCGAGATGCTGCTACTGGTGCCGACGCTGCTGTTCTTGCGGCGGGAGTCCATACATCTACCCAGTGGGCTGTCACAGTCATATAGTCCTGACCCTGCCCTGCTCCACTTGTCCACATGTCCGTGGTTAAATGGACATTGGGTACAACTGCATTTTTTAGGACACTGGTGAGTCTTTTTCTGACGTCCGTGTACATTCTCGGTATCGCCTGCCTAGAGAAGTGGAACCTAGATGGTATTTGGTAACGGGGGCACACTACCTCAAGAAATTGTCTAGTTCCCTGTGAACTAACGGCGGATACCGGACGCACGTCTAACACCAACATAGTTGTCAAGGCCTCAGTTATCCGCTTTGCAACAGGATGACTGCTGTGATATTTCATCTTCCTCGCAAAGGACTGTTGGACAGTCAATTGCTTGGTGGAAGTAGTAAAAGTGGGCTTACGACTTCCCCTCTGGGATGACCATCGACTCCCAGCAGCAACAACAGCAGCGCCAGCAGCAGTAGGCGTTACACGCAAGGATGCATCGGAGGAATCCCAGGCAGGAGAGGACTCGTCAGAATTGCCAGTGACATGGCCTGCAGGACTATTGGCATTCCTGGGGAAGGAGGAAATTGACACTGAGGGAGTTGGTGGGGTGGTTTGCGTGAGCTTGGTTACAAGAGGAAGGGATTTACTGGTCAGTGGACTGCTTCCGCTGTCGCCCAAAGTTTTTGAACTTGTCACTGACTTATTATGAATGCGCTGCAGGTGACGTATAAGGGAGGATGTTCCGAGGTGGTTAACGTCCTTACCCCTACTTATTACAGCTTGACAAAGGCAACACACGGCTTGACACCTGTTGTCCGCATTTCTGTTGAAATACTTCCACACCGAAGAGCTGATTTTTTGGGTATTTTCACCAGGCATGTCAATGGCCATATTCCTCCCACGGACAACAGGTGTCTCCCCGGGTGCCTGACTTAAACAAACCACCTCACCATCAGAATCCTCCTGGTCAATTTCCTCCCCAGCGCCAGCAACACCCATATCCTCCTCATCCTGGTGTACTTCAACACTGACATCTTCAATCTGACTATCAGGAACTGGACTGCGGGTGCTCCTTCCAGCACTTGCAGGGGGCGTGCAAATGGTGGAAGGCGCATGCTCTTCACGTCCAGTGTTGGGAAGGTCAGGCATCGCAACCGACACAATTGGACTCTCCTTGTGGATTTGGGATTTCAAAGAACGCACAGTTCTTTGCTGTGCTTTTGCCAGCTTGAGTCTTTTCATTTTTCTAGCGAGAGGCTGAGTGCTTCCATCCTCATGTGAAGCTGAACCACTAGCCATGAACATAGGCCAGGGCCTCAGCCGTTCCTTGCCACTCCGTGTGGTAAATGGCATATTGGCAAGTTTACGCTTCTCCTCCGACAATTTTATTTTAGATTTTTGAGTCCTTTTTTTACTGATATTTGGTGTTTTGGATTTTACATGCTCTGTACTATGACATTGGGCATCGGCCTTGGCAGACAACGTTGCTGGCATTTCATCGTCTCGGCCATGACTAGTGGCAGCAGCTTCAGCACGAGGTGGAAGTCGATCTTGATCTTTCCCTATTTTTGGAACCTCAACATTTTTGTTCTCCATATTTTAATAGGCACAACTAAAAGGCACCTCAGGTAAACAATGGAGATGGATGGATACTAGTATACTTATGGATGACGAGCGACTGCCGACACAGAGGTAGCTACAGCCGTGGACTACCGTACTGTGTCTGCTGCTAATATAGACTGGATGATAATGAGATAAAATTAAAATATATATATATATATCACACTAGTACTGCAGCCGGACAGGTATATATTATGTAATGACGGACCTTCTGGACACTGTCTGTCAGCACTGCAGACTCCTAAAGTAAGCTACTAGTATCAAGAAGATAGAAAAAAAAAAACCACGGGTAGGTGGTATACAATTATGGATGGACGAGCGACTGCCGACACAGAGGTAACTACAGCCGTGGACTACCGTACTGTGTCTGCTGCTAATATAGACTGGATGATAATGAGATAAAATTAAAATATATATATATATATATCACACTAGTACTGCAGCCGGACAGGTATATATTATGTAATGACGGACCTGCTGGACACTGTCTGTCAGCACTGCAGACTCCTAAAGTAAGCTACTAGTATCAAGAAGATAGAAGAAAAAAAAACACGGGTAGGTGGTATACAATTATGGATGGACGAGCGACTGCCGACACAGAGGTAGCTACAGCCGTGGACTACCGTACTGTGTCTGCTGCTAATATAGACTGGATGATAATGAGATAAAATTAAAATATATATATATATCACACTAGTACTGCAGCCGGACAGGTATATATTATGTAATGACGGACCTGCTGGACACTGTCTGTCAGCACTGCAGACTCCTAAAGTAAGCTACTAGTATCAAGAAGATAGAAAAAAAAAAAAACACGGGTAGGTGGTATACAATTATGGATGGACGAGCGACTGCCGACACAGAGGTAGCTACTACAGCCGTGGACTACCGTACTGTGTCTGCTGCTAATATAGACTGGATGATAATGAGATAAAATTAAAATATATATATATATATATATATATATCACACTAGTACTGGCGCCGGACAGGTATATATTATGTAATGACGGACCTGCTGGACACTGTCTGTCAGCACTGCAGACTCCTAAAGTAAGCTACTAGTATCAAGAAGATAGAAGAAAAGAAAAAACACGGGTAGGTGGTATACAATTATGGATGGACGAGCGACTGCCGACACAGAGGTAGCTACAGCCGTGGACTACCGTACTGTGTCTGCTGCTAATATAGACTGGATGATAATGAGATAAAATTAAAATATATATATATTATATATCACACTAGTACTGCAGCCGGACAGGTATATATTATGTAATGACGGACCTGCTGGACACTGTCTGTCAGACTCAGCACTGCAGACTCCTAAAGTAAGCTACTAGTATCAAGAAGATAGAAAAAAAAAACCACGGGTAGGTGGTATACAATTATGGATGGACGAGCGACTGCCGACACAGAGGTAGCTACAGCCGTGGACTACCGTACTGTGTCTGCTGCTAATATAGACTGGATGATAGTGAGATAAAATTAAAATATATATATATATCACACTAGTACTGCAGCCGGACAGGTATATATTATGTAATGACGGACCTGCTGGACACTGTCTGCAGAATGCGTTTATAAAAACACCACACGACGAGTGTTTAACTTTTTCAGGCAGACAATCACAATATACTGGTGGTCAGCAGACAATCACAATACTGGTGGTCAGTGGTCACTGGTCAGTCACACTGGCAGTGGCACTCTGGCAGCAAAAGTGTGCACTGTACTTAAAATATGTACTCCTGCTATAACTGCTCCCCAGTCTCCCCCACAATTAAGCTGTGTGAGCAGTGAGCACTCAGCACAGTCAGATAATGATATACAGTATTACATATAATGCAGCACACTGGGCTGAGCACAGATATGGTATGTGACTGTGTCACACTGTGTATCGTTTTTTTTCAGGCAGAGAACGGATTAATTAAACTGGTGGTCACTGGTCACACTATCAGCAGCAAGTAGTACTCCTCCTAATAATATGCTCCCCAAAATTTGTGTCTCTCTCTAGTACTCTAGTCTAAACGGAGAGGACGCCAGCCACGTCCTCTCCCTATCAATCTCAATGCACGTGTGAAAATGGCGGCGACGCGCGGCTCCTTATATAGAATCCGAGTCTCGCGATAGAATACGAGCCTCGCGAGAATCCGACAGCGGGATGATGACGTTCGGGCGCGCTCGGGTTAACCGAGCAAGGCGGGAAGATCCGAGTCGCTCGGCCCCGTGTAAAAAAACCTGAAGTTCGGGCGGGTTCGGATTCCGAGGAACCGAACCCGCTCATCTCTACCCTCTATACAGTACACTGACCTCTATATACCTGCTAGTACATCCCTGATGCCTATATTCCCTAAGCTAAATCCCTGACGCCTCTATTCCCTACGCTACATCCCTGACGCCTCTATTCCCTATGCTACATCCCTGACGCCTCTATACCCTACGCTACATCCCTGATGCCTCTATTCCCTACGCTACATTCCTGATGCCTCTATAACCTACGCTACATCCCTGACGCCTCTATACCCTACGCTACATCCCTGACGCCTCTATACAGTACAATGCATTACTGATCCCTCTAGACCATACATCCTCATTACATCAGAGAGATAGTGAAACACTGGAAAAAATAAGGATAAAGTGGACTACAGAAACTGATGCTCTAAACAAAGGAGAGAGAGAGAGAGAGAAAAGCACAAGGGAAAGTGGGCAATCGGAACACCATAGAGAGAGGAGAGATAGAAATGCCTGAAAAAGTAAAGGGGGTTGGGTATGGCATCCGGCGCTCGGGATTCCAGCAGTCATATGATACCTAATCCTAACCCTCTGGGGGGGTGGCGGATAGGGCTAACCCTCAGGGGGTGGCAGCTAGGACTAACCCCCCCCCCCCCTAGTGCCTTCCCTAACACCCCCTCCCCCGGTCCTAACCCTCCCTCCAATACTCGCCTTCGGGATGTTGGCTGTCAGCAAGATGCATCCTCATTTCAATGTCTACTGAAATAATTCAGGTTGACACCAGGAAACATTAACGCCACTGCATCCTTGCTGCTTTCTCATGTGGAAGTCTGTTTAATGTGAAAACAAGGTGATATCTAATTATCTAATTAGCACACAGGTAAGGAATTAAGAAAATCTTTATTTAAGGGTGAAGATGTTTCTCACAAAATCGTTGCCCCAATGCATCATTGAAATTCAAGCTGGAAAGATGATTTTAATATATCACTTGTACATTTTGTATTGCTCTTCTGGTGACAATGTAGTTTGTTTTTGTCAATTACCATTTTAATAATAGGGTAAAGAAAATTAAGTGGATTTTTGAAAGAAAACAATACTGTCAATATACTATTAAAACAAATTAAAATGGTAAAAGTTATTGTACTTTAAGTAAAAATAAAAGAGCCAAAATATCAATCCCAGTTTTGGATTACTTTAATTAACAAAAAAAAAAGCATACAGCAGAGGATAGTTTCAATCTGCCTACCTCTGGGTTATGGGTCCAGCATGCTTCCATTGCAGTACTCTGCTGCACATGTAAGTGCAAGAGATCCTGAAGCACTCACTCATCATGGGAAAGTACCAATGTGTTTCTTCGTTGGTTGATGGAAGAAACATCTTACAAAAACTCTCCAGATTATTGACTTTTTAAAGTTTTGCTAGGAAACGTTTTAGATGAATGCTTATTAGCCTTTGTCAGTATGGACTTTTGCAAAGTGTCTCTGTGGCGCAATCAGTTAGTATGTACGGCTATTAACCAAAAGGTTGGTGGTTCAATCCCACCCAGGGACCTAATTGACCTTGTTATCAGATTTTGGTGATCTTTAAGTAGACAAGTCAAAATTTCAAACCCCCTGTTATGGTGTAGGGTACTTGGCCTTCTCTGATGTAATCAGAGTTAGATTTGATTCAGTGATTTTATAAAAACAGCTAGGAAGCACAATTTAGCAGTGGGTTGCAGAGAAAAAAAATATGCTGGCAGAAAAATCCAATTGAGTGATTAAACAGTTTTTTATTTTCTGGCTTTATTTTTATGCTAACAAATTTGTTCTCTGAAAAGTGTCCACAAAGCCAAGTCTCTGATTAACACCTTTGTAAGGATGGTTTTTCACCTATTACTAAATTAAACTTGCTTCATTGGAAAGGCAGCAAGATGCATCCTCATTTCAATGTCTACTGAAATAATACAGGTTGACACCAGGAAACATTAACGCCACTGCATCCTTGCTGCTTTCTCATGTGGAAGTCTGTTTAATGTGAAAACAAGGTGATATCTAATTAGCACACAGGTAAGGAATTAAGAAAATCTTTATTTAAGGGTGAAGATGTTTCTCACAAAATCGTTGCCCCAATGCATCATTGAAATTATAGCTGGAAAGATGATTTTAATATATCACTTGTACATTTTGTATTGCTCTTCTGGTGACAATGTAGTTTGTTTTTGTCAATTACCATTTTAATAATAGGGTAAAGAAAATGAAGTGGATTTTTGAAAGAAAACAATACTGTCAATATACTATTAAAACAAATTAAAATGGTAAAAGTTATTGTACTTTAAGTAAAAATAAAAGAGACAAAATATCAATCCCAGTTTTGGATTACTTTAATTAACAAACAAAAAAATGCATATAGCAGAGGATAGTTTCAATCTGCCTACCTCTGGGTTATGAGCCCAGCATGCTTCCATTGCAGTACTCTGCTGCACATGTAAGTGCAAGAGATCCTGAAGCACTCACTCATCATGGGAAAGTACCAATGTGTTTCTTCGTTGGTTGATGGAAGAAACATCTTACAAAAACTCTCCTGATTATTGACTTTTTAAAATTTTTCTAGGAAACGTTTTAGATGAATGCTTATTAGCCTTTGTCAGTATGAACTTTTGCAAAGTGTCTCTGTGGCGCAATCAGTTAGTATGTACGGCTATTAACCAAAAGGTTGGTGGTTCAATCCCACCCGGGGACCTAATTGACCTTGTTATCAGATTTTGGTGATCTTTAAGTAGACAAGTCAAATTTCATACCCCCTGTTATGGTGTAGGGTACCTGGCCTTCTCTGATGTAATCAGAGTTAGATTTGATTCAGTGATTTTATAAAAACATCTAGGAAGCACAATTTAGCAGTGGGTTGCAGAGAAAAAGAAATATGCTGGCAAAAAAATCAAATTGCGTGATTAAACAGCTCTTCATTTTCTGGCTTTATTTTTATGCTAACAAATTTGTTCTCTGAAAAGTGTCCACAAAGCCAAGTCTCTGATTAACACCTTTGTAAGGATGGTTTTTCACCTATTACTAAATTAAACTTGCTTCATTGGAAAGGCAGCAAGATGCATCCTCATTTCAATGTCTACTGAAATAATACAGGTTGACACCAGGAAACATTAACGCCACTGCATCCTTGCTGCTTTCTCATGTGGAAGTCTGTTTAATGTGAAAACAAGGTGATATCTAATTAGCACACAGGTAAGAAATTACGAAAATCTTTATTTAAGGGTGAAGATGTTTCTCACAAAATTGTTGCCCCAATGCATCATTGAAATTCAAGCTGGAAAGATGATTTTAATATATCACTTGTACATTTTGTATTGCTCTTCTGGTGACAATGTAGTTTTTTTTGTCAATTACCATTTTAATAATAGGGTAAAGAAAATTAAGTGGATTTTTGAAAGAAAACTATACTGTCAATATACTATTAAAACAAATTAAAATGGTAAAAGTTATTGTACTTTAAGTAAAAAT
>NW_026969525.1:0-37047 GCF_028390025.1 Pseudophryne corroboree
ACGTCCTTGTATAGACCCCTGTGTTCCTCTATATACTCCCCCTCCTGCATGGAGACATAGACAGTGACATCCTGACACCTTATAGGAACCTGACACACACAGTGATACAGTCATCACCCAGACACGTCCCCTGGTGTTACTGTATAATGCCCCATTCCCAGCAGTCACCTCTCCAGTCACCACCCAGACACGTCCCCTGGTGTTACTGTATAATGCCCCATTCCCAGCAGTCACCTCTCCAGTCATCACCCAGACACGTCCCCTGGTGTTACTGTATAATGTCCCATTCCCAGCAGTCACCTCTCCAGTCAGCAGCTGAATGATCTTGTTGGTGAGTTCCAGGATCTTCTGGTCAATGTGTCATGTGTCAGTGAGTGAGGTGGAGGCACCGAGATGAGGCTCTGGGTCTTTCTTCTTCCTGACACACGGGGATGGCTGCTCGGTGTCTCACACTCACCGGATATCTTCTTCACTACTGTGTAACCTTGCGAAAATAAGATTTTACTTAGCGGTAAATCTATTTCTCGTAGTCCGTAGTGGATGCTGGGGACTCCGTGAGGACCATGGGGAATAGACGGGCTCCGCAGGAGACATGGGCACTTTAAGAAAGCTTTGGATTCTGAGTGTGCACTGGCTCCTCCCTCTATGTCCCTCCTCCAGACCTCAGTTAGAGAAACTGTGCCCGGAAGAGCTGACAGTACAAGGAAAGGATTTTGGAATCCAGGGCAAGACTCATCCAGCCACACCAATCATACCGTATCACTTGTGATAAACTTACCCAGTTAACAGTATGAACAACAATAGAGCATCAGATCAACCCTGATGCAACTATAACATAACCCTTATGTAAGCAATAACAATATACAAGCATTGCAGAAGAAGTCCGCACTTGGGACGGGCGCCCAGCATCCACTACTGACTACAAGAAATAGATTTACCGGTAAGTAAAATCTTATTTTCTCTAACGTCCTAGTGGATGCTGGGGACTCCGTAAGGACCATGGGGATTATACCAAAGCTCCCAAACAGGCGGGAGAGTGCGGATGACTTTGCAGCACCGAATGAGAGAACTCCAGGTCCTCCTCAGCCAGGATATCAAACTTGTAGAACTTTGCAAAAGTGTTTGCCCCTGACCAAGTAGCCGCTCGGCACAGCTGTAATGCCGAGACCCCTCGGGCAGCCGCCCAAGAAGAGCCCACCTTCCTTGTGGAATGGGCTTTTACCGATTTTGGCATCGGCAATCCAGCCGCAGAATGAGCCTGCTGAATCGTGTTACAGATCCAGCGAGCAATAGTTTGCTTTGAAGCAGGAGCACCCAGCTTGTTGGATGCATACAGGATAAACAGCGACTCAGTTTTCCTGACTCTAGCCGTTCTGGCTACATAAACCTTCAAAGCCCGGACTACGTCAAGTAACTCGGAATCCTCCAAGTCACGAGTAGCCACAGGCACCACAATAGGTTGGTTTATATAAAAAGATGACACCACTTTTGGCAGGAATTGTGAACGTGTCTGCAATTCCGCTCTGTCCATATGGAAAACCAGATAGGGGCTTTTATGTGACAAAGCCGCTAATTCTGACACACGCCTAGCCGAAGCCAAGGCTAATAGCAAGACCACCTTCCACGTGAGATATTTTAACTCCACGGTTTTAAGTGGTTCAAACCAATGTAACTTTAGGAAACTCAACACCACGTTAAGATCCCAAGGTGCCACTGGTGGCACAAAAGGTGGCTGAATATGCAGCACTCCCTTTACAAATGTCTGAACTTCAGGCAGAGAAGCCAGTTCTTTTTTTAAAGAAAATAGACAGGGCCGAAAACTGGACCTTAATGGAACCCAATTTCAGGCCCAAGACACTCCTGACTGCAGGAAGTGAAGGAAACTGCCCAGCTGGAATTCCTCCGCGGGGGCCTTCCTAGCCTCACACCAAGCAACATATTTTCGCCATATACGGTGATAATGTTTCGCTGTCACGTCCTTCCTAGCCTTGATCAGCGTAGGAATGACTTTATCCGGAATGCATTTTTCTGTTAGGAGCCGGCGTTCAACCGCCATGCTGTCAAACGCAGCCGCGGTAAGTCTTGGAACAGACAGGGCCCCTGTTGCAACAAGTCCTGTCTTAGAGGCAGAGGCCATGGGTCCTCTGTGAGCATCTCTTGCAGATCTGGATACCAAGTCCTTCTTGGCCCATCCGGAACAAAGAGTATTGTTCTCACTCGACTTTTCCTTATAATTCTCAGCACCTTGGGTATGAGAGGAAGAGGAGGAAATACATAGACCGACGGGAACACCCACAGTGTCACCAGTGCGACCACAGCTATCGACTGAGGGTCTCTTGACCTGGCGCAATATCTCTGCAGCTTTTTGTTGAGGCTGGATGCCATCATGTCCACCTGTGGCAGTTCCCACCGACTTGCAATCAGCGTGAAGACTTCTTGATGAAGTCCCCACTCTCCCGCGTGGAGGTCGTGCCTGCCGAGGAAGTCTGCTTCCCAGTTGTCCACTCCCGGAATGAACACTGCTGACAGTGCGCGTACGTGATTCTCCACCCAGCGAAGAATTCTGGTGGCTTCTACCATCGCCACCCTGCTCCTTGTGCCGCCTTGGCGGTTTACATGAGCCACTGCGGTGATATTGTCTGACTGAATCATAACCGGTTGGTCGCGAAGCAGGGACTCCGCTTGACGTAGGGCGTTGTATATGGCCCTTAGATCCAGGATATTGATGTGAAGGCAAGTCTCCTGACTTGACCACAGCCCTTGGAAATATCTTACCTGTGTGACTGCCCCCCCCCCCCTCGGAGGTTTGCATCCGTGGTCACCAGGACCCAGTCCTGAATGCCGAATCTGCACTCTACAGCCACCACAGGAGAGAGACCCTGGCCCTGGGGGATAGGGTGATTAACCGATGCATCTGAAGATGTGATCCGGACCACTTGTCCAGTAAGTCCCACTGGAAGGTCCTCGCATGGAACCTGCCGAAGGGAATGGCCTCTTATGATGCCACCATCCTTCCCAGGACTCGAGAGCAGTGATGCACTAACACCTGTTTCAGTTTTAATAGATTCCTGACCAGTGTCACGAGCTCCTGAGCTCCCTCTATCGGAAGATAAACCCTTTTCTGGTCTGTGTCTAGGATCATGCCTAGGAGAGGCAGATGAGCTGTAGAAACCAACTGCGACTTTGGAATATATAGACTCCAGCCGCGTTGCCGTTATACTTCCAGAGAAAGTGATACGCTGTTCAGCAACTGCTCTCTTGATCTCGCTTTTATGAGGAGATCGTCCAAATACGTGATAATAGTGACACCTTGCTTCCGCAGAAGCACCATCATTTCCGCCATTACCTTGGTGAATATTCTCCAGGCCGTGGAGCGACCAAACGGCAACGTCTGAAATTGGTAATGACAATCCCGTACCACAATTCTGAGGAGGTACGCCTGATGAGGTAGATAAATAGGGACCTGAAGGTATGCATTCTTTATGTCCCGAGTCACCTTTCAGGCTTACAACGACCGCTCTTAGCGATTCCATCTTGAACTTGCACCTTTTCAGGTATATGTTCAGGGATTTTAAATTCAATATGGGTCTGACCGAACCGTCTGGTTTCGGGACTACAACATGGTCAAATAATAACCCCCTCCTTGTTGAAGGAGGGGAACCTTGACCACCACCTGCTGAAGATACTATTTGTGAATTGCAGTTAACACTGTTTCCCTCTCGTGGGGGGAAGCCGGCAGGGCCGTCGGTGAGGGGGCATCCTCTCAAAGTCCAGCTTGTATCCCTGAGACACAATATCTATTGCCCAGGGATCTAACAGGGAGTGAACCCACTTGTGGCTGAACTTTCGAAGGCGTGCCCCCATCGGGCCTAGCTCCGCCTGTGGAGCCCCAGCGACATGCGGTGGATTTTTGTAGAGGCCGGGGAGGACTTCTGTTCCTGGGAGCTAGCTGTGTTGTGCAGCTTCTTTTCTCTTCCCCCGCCTCTGGCAAGAAAGGACGCACCTCGGACTTTCTTGTCTCTATTCGAAAGGCTGCATTTGATAATGTCGTGCTTTTCTAGGCTGTGCAGGGATATAAGGCAAAACATCAGAATTACCAGCTATAGCTGTGGAGACCAGGTCCGAGAACCCTTCTCCACACAATCCTCAGCCTTCCATATGCCTCTTAAGTCGGCATCATCTGTCCATTGCATATTGTGCAGGACCCGTCAAGCAGAAATCGACATAGCTTTGACTCTAGGACCCAGTATACTCATGTCTCTATGGGCATGCTTTATATATACATATCTCTTAAGACAGCATCTTTAATATATATATATATATATATATCTATATACATACTAGGGTCTCAATCTCTGCTGATAAGGTACCTGTCCACGCTGCCACAGCGCTATAAACCCATGCCGACACAATCGCCGGTCTGAGTAGTATACTAGAATGTGCACGGTATCTGCAGGATCCCTGAGAATAGCTGTAACCTCAGGGCTGCCTTTTGTGACACCCTAGAGGAAGATTCCCATCGTATCCTGGCCCTAGTGGGGAAAGGATATTGCCCGAGAATTCTTTGTGGGAAGCTGCAGTCTCACGTCAGGAGATTCCCGCTCTTTTTCCTCATGAGAGGAGGGAAATTTACCTCAGCTTTCTTCCCCTTAGACATGTGTACCCTTGTGTCAGGGACAGATGAGTCATCAGTGATATGCAAATCATCTTTTATTACAATAAACATATATTGAATACTTTTCTGCCATTCTGGCTGTAACTTTGCATTATCGTAGTCGACACTGGAGTCAGACTCCGTGTCGATATCAGTGTCTATTATTTTGGATAGTGAGCATTGAGAGACTCTGAAGGTCTCTGCGACATAGGGACAGACATGGGTAGATTCCCTGTCTGTTCTCTAATCTTTTGTGCAATAAATTCACCTTAGCACTTAATTACACATATCCAAACAGGTGTCGGCGTTGTCGACGGAGACACCCTCTCACACACACATATTTGCTCCATCTCCTCCTTATGGGAGCCTCTTACCTCAGACATGTCGACACACACGTACCGACACACCGCACACTCAGGGAATGCTCATCTGAAGACAGTTCCCCCACAAGGCCATTTGGAGAGACAGAGAGAGAGTAAGCCAGCACACACCCCAGCGCTATTAACCCAGGAATAACACAGTAACTTAATGTTAACCCAGTAGCTGCTGTTTATATTGATTTTTGCGCCTAATTATGTGCCCCCCCTCTCTTTTTACCCTCTTCTACCGTGTAACTGCAGGGGAGAGACTGGGGAGCTTCCTCTCAGCGGTGCTGTGGAGAAAAAACATGGCGCTGGTGAGTGCTGAGGAAGAAGCCCCGCCCCCTCGACGGCGGGCTTCTGTCCCGCTTTCATGTACAATTTTGGCGGGGGCTCATGCATATATACAGTGCCCAACTGTATATTATGCAAACTTTTGCCAAAGAGGTCTCTAATTGCTGCCCAGGGCGCCCCCCCCCGCGCCCTGCACCCTTGCAGTGACCGGAGTATGTGGGTGTAGTGTGGGAGCAATGGCGCACAGCTGCAGTGCTGTGCGCTACCTCATATGAAGACTGGAGTCTTCTGCCGCCGATTTCGAAGTCTTCTTGCTTCTTTCACCCTGCTTCTGTCTTCCGGCTCTGCGAGGGGGACGGCGGCGCGGCTCCGGGATCGGACGACAAAGGGTGAGATCCTGTGTACGATCCCTCTGGAGCTAATGGTGTCCAGTAGCCTAAGAAGCAGGACCTATCTTCAGTGAGTAGGGCTGCTTCTCTCCCCTCAGTCCCACGATGCAGGGAGTCTGTTGCCAGCAAATCTCTCTGAAAATAAAAAACCTAACAAAATACTTTCTTATAGCAAGCTCACTAAGTAGCACCCAGCTCGTCCGGGCACAGATTCAAACTGAGGTCTGGAGGAGGGACATAGAGGGAGGAGCCAGAGCACACCAGAATCTAAATTCTTTCTTAAAGTGCCCATGTCTCCTGCGGAGCCCGTCTATTCCCCATGGTCCTTACGGAGTCCCCAGCATCCACTAGGACGTTAGAGAAAAGAAGAGGTCCAAGGACAGAACCTTGGGGGACACCTACAGTTAGTGGAAGTGAGGGGGAGGTGGAGTCATGAGACGAGACAGAGAAGGACTGGTCAGAGAGGTAGGACAGCCAGGAGAGGGCAGTATCACGCAGACCAATGTAGTGAAGGATTTGCAGTAGGAGGGTGGTCCACAGTGTCAAAAGCAGCAGAGAGATCAAGAAGAATAAGTAGAGAGTAGGATTTAGCAGCATGGAGGTCATTGCAGACTTTTGTAAGGGCAGTTTCAGTGGAGTGGACGGAACTCAGACTGGAATGGGTCAAGCAGTGAGTGTGAGGAACGAAAGGAAGTAAATATTATAACACAGGCCGCTCCCCCTGTAGAGTAGGATGCCACAGGCCGTTCCTCCCGTCAATTATGACAACACAGTCCACTCCCCCTGTGTATTATGACAACACAGGATGCTACCCCTGTATATTATGACAGCACAGGCTGCTTCCCCTGTATACTATGACAGCACAGGATGCTACCCCTGTATATTATGACAACACAGGCCGCTCACCCTGTATATTATGACAGCACAGGATGCTACCCCTGTATATTATGACAACACAGGCCGCTTACCCTGTATATTATGACAACACAGGCCGCTCCTCCTGTATATTATGACAACACAGGCTGCTCCCCTTGTATACTATGACAACACAGGATGCTACCCAGTGGTTGAAGTGGGGCGGTATACAGCGGTATGGTATACCGCCACTTCTTCCACTGACCCGGAAATGAAAGTGCAGCAGGAGGCGAGGGAAATGGCCATCCTGCTGCACATGTTGCTCCCGTCCCTGCTCGGCGGCTGTGTAGAGTGCCGTGCTAGCTCACCGCCGCCGCCAGGACAAATGAGTCAGGTTATGTTCCCCTGCTGTCACCCTCTCTCCCTGTCGTTACTGTCACTCTCTCCCTGCTGTCACTCTCTTTCTCTCTGCTGTCACTGTCGTCACTCTCTCTCCCTGTCGTCACTCTCTCTCCCTATCGTCACTCTTGCTGTCCCTGCTGTCACAATTTCAGCTCATTCAGTACAATGTGAATTTCGGCTTGTACCGTGTGCTATAAGGTGAAAGGGGCACCAGTACTAGATAATATAAGGGGTTCTACTACACTAGACATGCTCCCTTTTAAGTGACCACGCCCCCTTTTCTGGAGCGCGAGCGCGCGCATGATTGAGTCCTTGACTTTTGCATACCCCCATTTAAAAATTTCCACTTCGACCACTGATGCTACCCCTGTATATTATGACAACACAGGCCGCTCCTCTTGTATATTACGGCAACACAGGACACTGCCCCTATATACTATGACAGCACAGGATGTTACCCCTGTATATTATGACAACACAGGCTGCTCCCCCTGTATACTATGACAGCACAGGACGCTCCCCCTGTATATTATGACAACATAGGACACTCCTTCTGTATACTATGACAGCACAGGATGTTACACCTGTATACTATGACAACACAGGATGCTACCCCTGTATATTATGACAACACAGGACACTTCCCCTGTATACTATGACAGCACAGGACGCTCCCCCTGTATATTATGACAACACAGGCCGCTCCTCCTGTATACTATGACAGCACAGGCCGCTCCCCCTGTATATTATGACAACACAGGCCGCTCCCCCTGTATATTATGACAACCCAGGCCGCTACCCCTGTATATTATGACAACACAGGTCGCTCCCCCTGTATACTATGACAGCACTGGATGCTACCCCTGTATATTATGACAACACAGGCCACTCCCCCTGTATACTATGACAGCACAGGATGCTACCCCTGTACACTATGACAACACAGGCCACTCCCCCTGTATTCTATGACAGCACAGGATGCTACCCCTGTACACTATGACAACACAGGCCACTCCCCCTGTATACTATGACAGCACAGGATGCTACCCCTGTATACTATGACAGCAAAGGAAGCTACCCCTGTATATTATGACAACACAGGTCGCTCCCCCTGTGTATTATGACAACAAAGGCCACTCCCCCTGTATACTATGACAGCACAGGATGCTACCCCTGTATATTATGACAACACAGGCCGCTTCCCCTGTATACTATGACAGCACAGGATGCTACTCCTGTATATTATGACAACACAGGCCGCTCCCCCTGTATATAATGACAGCACAGGATACACCTGTATACTATGACAGCAAAGAAAGCTACCCTTGTATATTATGACAACACAGGCCGCTCCCCTTGTATATAATGATAACACAGGATGCTACCCCTGTATATTATGACAGTACAGGACTCTACCCCTGTATATTATGACAACACAGGCCGCTCCCCCTGTATATAATGATAACACAGGACGCTCCTCCTGTATACTATGACAGCACAGGATGCTACCCCTGTATATTATGACAACACAGGCCGCTCACCCTGTATATTATGACAGCACAGGATGCTACCCCTGTATATTATGACAATACAGGCCGCTTACCCTGTATATTATGACAACACAGGCGCTCCTCCTGTATATTATGACAACACAGGCTGCTCCCCTTGTATACTATGACAACACAGGATGCTACCCAGTGGTTGAAGTGGGGCGGTATACAGCGGTATGGTATACCGCCACTTCTTCCACTGACCCGGAAATGAAAGTGCAGCAGGAGGCGAGGGAAATGGCCATCCTGCTGCACATGTTGCTCCCGTCCCTGCTCGGCGGTCGGCGGTTGTGTAGAGTGCCGTGCTAGCTCACCGCCGCCGCCAGGACAAATGAGTCAGGTTATGTTCCCCTGCTGTCACCCTCTCTCCCTGTCGTTACTGTCACTCTCTCCCTGCTGTCACTCTCTTTCTCTCTGCTGTCACTGTCGTCACTCTCTCTCCCTGTCGTCACTCTCTCTCCCTATCGTCACTCTTGCTGTCCCTGCTGTCACAATTTCAGCTCATTCAGTACAATGTGAATTTCAGCTCGTACCGTGTGCTATAAGGTGAAAGGGGCACCAGTACTAGATAATATAAGGGGTTCTACTACACTAGACATGCTCCCTTTTAAGTGACCACGCCCCCTTTTCTGGAGCGCGAGCGAGCGCATGATTGAGTCCTTGACTTTTGCATACCCCCATTTAAAAATTTCCACTTCGACCACTGATGCTACCCCTGCATATTATGACAACACAGGCCGCTCCTCTTGTATATTACGGCAACACAGGACACTCCCCCTGTATACTATGACAGCACAGGATGTTACCCCTGTATATTATGACAACACAGGCTGCTCCCCCTGTATACTATGACAGCACAGGACGCTCCCCCTGTATATTATGACAACATAGGACACTCCTTCTGTATACTATGACAGCACAGGATGTTACACCTGTATACTATGACAACACAGGATGCTACCCCTGTATATTATGACAACACAGGACACTTCCCCTGTATACTATGACAGCACAGGACGCTCCCCCTGTATATTATGACAACACAGGCCGCTCCTCCTGTATACTATGACAGCACAGGCCGCTCCCCCTGTATATTATGACAACACAGGCCGCTCCCCCTGTATATTATGACAACCCAGGCCGCTACCCCTGTATATTATGACAACACAGGTCGCTCCCCCTGTATACTATGACAGCACTGGATGCTACCCCTGTATATTATGACAACACAGGCCACTCCCCCTGTATACTATGACAGCACAGGATGCTACCCCTGTACACTATGACAACACAGGCCACTCCCCCTGTATACTATGACAGCACAGGATGCTACCCCTGTATACTATGACAGCAAAGGAAGCTACCCCTGTACATTATGACAACACAGGTCGCTCCCCCTGTGTATTATGACAACAAAGGCCACTCCCCCTGTATACTATGACAGCACAGGATGCTACCCCTGTATATTATGACAACACAGGCCGCTCCCCCTGTATACTATGACAGCACAGGATGCTACTCCTGTATATTATGACAACACAGGCCGCTCCCCCTGTATATAATGACAGCACAGGATACTACACCTGTATACTATGACAGCAAAGAAAGCTACCCTAGTATATTATGACAACACAGGCCGCTCCCCTTGTATATAATGATAACACAGGATGCTACCCCTGTATATTATGACAGTACAGGACGCTACCCCTGTATATTATGACAACACAGGCCGCTCCCCCTGTATATAATGATAACACAGGACGCTCCTCCTGTATTACTATGACAGCACAGGATGCTACCCCTGTATATTATGACAACACAGGCCACCCCTTCTGTATAGAAAGACAATACATGCCGCTCACCCTATATAATAATAGTAACAAGACACCACAGGCACCTCCACCTGTATAAAAGGGCAACACAGGTCGCTCCCCCTGTAGAGTAGGACAACACATAGCGCTCCCCTGTATAGTACAATGCCATTATATGTATAGAATTACGGTAACGGCGGGGTCTGCGCCACCTGTATTACAGTAACGGTGGGGTCTGCTCCACCTGTATTACGGTAACGGCGGGGTCTGCGCCACCTGTATTACGGTAACGGCGGGGTCTGCGCCACCTGTATTACGGTAACGGCGGGGTCTGCTCCACCTGCATTACGGTAACGACGGGGCCTGCGCCACCTGTATTACGGTAACGGCGGGGTCTGCGCCACCTGTATTGCGGTAACGGCGGGGTCTGCGCCACCTGTATTACGGTAACGGCGGGGCCTGCACCACCTGTATTACGGTAACGGCGGGCTCTGCGCCACCTGTATTACGGTAACGGCGGGGTCTGCGCCACCTGTATTATGGTAACGGCCGGGTTTGCGCCACCTGTATTACAGTAACGGCGGGGTCTGTGCCACCTGCATTACAGTAACGGCGGGGTCTGCGCCACCTGTATTACAGTAACGGCGGGATATGCGCCACCTGTATTACGGTAACGGCGGGGTCTGCGCCACCTGTATTAGGGTAACGGCGGGGTCTGCGCCACCTGTATTACGGTAATAGGACACTAGAGTGTCAGCCACCTGTACAGGGATAATGCAGCACCAGAGGCTGCTCCAGCTGCACTATAACATGGCACCAGAGGCTGCTCCCCCTGTAGTACAGAACCTGACACCAGAGCTGCTCAGCCTATAGAATAATAATAATAATATCATTACCTGCTGCCAGACACAGCAATGGCTGCTCTCTGCTCCTGCTGCCTTGTGGGAATGATAGAAGGAAGGAGGAGCTCAGACCAGGGGAAAATGGCCGCCGCTCCTGACGTCACTACACGGCCAGGGAACCTATTGCTGCTGCCGGACTGGTCTACAAGAAAATGGCCGCCGGCCTACTGCACTGAGGACATGTATAGTAATAATCGTTACAGAGGGCAGGGCTGTGGGCGGGGTGAAGGAGGGGAGGGGCCAGTAACCAGTAAGCAGCCTGTGCCAATCATGCCCTACTTCCGGACTGTGCGTTCCACCTTACTTCCGGACTTTGCGTTCCACATACAGGAAGTGAATTTTCATCGACTGTTGCAGCCTCCCAGTGTCCGTGGAGATCAGGTAATGGCGTCTTACTATACAGGGGGAGTAGCCTGTGGTGTCCTGTTGTTATTATTATTATACAGGTGGAGCAGCCTGTGGTGTCCTGTTATTATTATTATACAGGGGGAGCAGCCTGTGATGTCCTGTTATTATTATTATACAGGGGGAGCAGCTTGTGGTGTCCTGTTATTATTACTATACAGGGTGAGCAGCCTGTGGTGTCCTGATATTATTATTATTATTATTATTATTATTATACAGGGTGAGTAGCCTGTGGTGTCCTGTTATTATTACTATACATGGGGAGCAGCCTGTGTTGTCATGTTGTTATTATTATACAGGGGTAGCAGCCTATGGTGTCCTGTTGTTATTATTATACAGAGGGAGCGGCCTGTGGTGTCCTGTTGTTGTTGTTGTTATTATTATACAGAGGGAGCAGCCTGTGGTGTCCTGTTATTGTTATTATACAGGGGGAGCAGCCTGTGGTGTCCTGTTGTTGTTGTTGTTGTTATTATTATACAGGGAGAGCGGCCAGTGGTGTCCTGTTATTATTATTATACAGGGGGAGCGGCCTATGGTGTCCTGTTGTTGTTATTATTATTATTATTATACAGAGGGAGCGGCCTGTGGTGTCCTGTTGTTATTAGTGTTTTACAGGGGGAGCAGGTTTTTGTGTACGGTTGTTATTATTATACAGGAACAGCAGCTTGTGGTGTCCTGGTATTATTATTATACATTGGGAGTGGTGGTGATGTCCTACAATACTGGAGGAATGGCCTGAGGCGTCCTGCTTTTAAAGACATCCGTTATTATTTTTATACTGGGGTGCAGCCTTTAGTGTCGTTATTATTATTATTGTTATTATTGTTATTATTAATTTTATTATATGTAATTGTGGGGATTGAAAATACTGCTCAGTATGAAGCAAATGTATATCACACACCTGGGAGCGTCACAGTGACATCACTTATATCTATCGTAATAATACCGGGACATGACTGGGGAGGTGAGGGGATCTGGGAGCGTCACAGTGACATCACTTATATCTATAGTACTAATACAGGGACATGACTGGCGAGGTGAGGGGAACTGGGAGACGTCACTTATATCTATAGTAATAATACAGGGACATGACTGGTGAGGTGAGGGGAACTGGGAGTGTCACAGTGACGTCACTTATATCCATAGTACTAATACAGGGACATGACTGGGGAGGTGAGGGGATCTGGGAGCGTCACAGTGACATCACTTATGTCTATAGTAATAATACAGGGACATGACTGGGGAGGTGAGGGGATCTGGGAGTGTCACAGTGACATCACTTATATCTATAGTTATAATACAGGAACATGACTGGGGAGGAGAGGGGATCTGGGAGTGTAACAGTGACATCACTTATATCTCTAGTAATAATACAGGAACATGACTGGGGAGGTGACGGTATCTGAGATCGTCACAGTGACGTCACATATCTATAGTAATAATACAGGGACATGACTGAGGAGGTGAGGGGATCTAGGAATGTCACAGTGACATCACTTATATATATAGTAATAATACAGAGACATGACTGGGGAGGTGAGGGGATCTGGGAATGTCACAGTAACATCACATATCTGTAGTAATAATACAGGGCCATGACTGGGGAGGTGAGGGGAACTGGGAGACGTCACTTATATTTATAGTAATAATACAGGGACATGACTGGCGAGGTGAGGGGAACTGGGAGACGTCACTTATATCTATAGTAATAATACAGGGACATGACTGGTGAGGTGAGGGGAACTGGGAGTGTCACAGTGACGTCACTTATATCCATAGTAATAATACAGGGACATGACTGGCGAGGTGAGGGGACCTTGGAGTGTCACAGTGACGTCACTTATATCTATAGTAATAATACAGGGACATGACTGGGGAGGTGAGGATATCTGGGAGTGTCACAGTGACGTCACTTATATCTATAGTAATAATACAGGGACATGACTGGTGAGGGGAACTGGGAGCATCACAGTGACATCACATATCTATAGTAATGTAACCCCTCTTTTACCTGGGGGTACAGTGTATATGTGCAATGTGTCTCCACCCAAGCTATTTAGAGCCCAATACTCTAATCACTTAAGAAATATCCTACCCCTGTAGTGGTCGCCTATAACATTAGTATGTGATGTAACCAGATAGGACTATGCACATTTACCTATCGTACCTTTCCTTTGTGATTTCAGGCTCTTCTACAGATACGGAGACAGTTCCACCGGTAAGTATACTAGTTTTAATATGCAAGAAGTTATAGGCCACCTTATACAGTTATTTCAGCCTTTTTCTCTCCCCTTAGTCAGCCCACCAACAAAACCGCCACTACACGCGCCCAGCCACCTCTCTCAGCACACGGGACCTCTGGAAGCTTCTCCACGATCTCCGTTACGCACTGCGCGCTTACCAGAGTCCCCTCACCTTCAGCAGGCACAGAATAATAACATGCATAAACACACTATACATTATTGGATCACTAGAAAGATCCGAGTTATTATCACATATATGGTATACATCAGTTGGCAGCATCTCTATTACCTTATAGATCTACACATTCATTCATTGATTTGCCCCCTCATAGTGTCCCAAGGCCTTCAGATCACTAGGGTACTACATTAATAATACAGAGACATGACTGGGGAGGTGAGGGGATCTGGGAGCGTCACAGTGATATCACTTATATATATAGTAATAATACAGGGACATGACTGGGGAGGTGAGGGGAACTGGAAGCGTCACAGTGATATCACTTATATATATAGTAATAATACAGGGACATGACTGTGGAGGTGAGGGGATCTGGGAGCGTCACAATAACGTCACTTCTATCTATAGTAATAATACAGGGACAAGACTGGGGAGGTGAGGGGATTTGGGAGCGTCACAGTGACATCACTTATATCTATAGTAATAATACAGGGACATGACTGGGGAGGTGAGGAGATCTGGGACTGTCACAGTGACATCACTTATATCTATAGTAATAATACAGGGACATGACTGGGAGGTGATAGGATCTGGGAATGTCACAGTGACATCACATATCTATAGTAATAATACAGGGACATTACTGGCGAGGTGAGGGGATCTGGGAGCGTCACAATAACGTCACTTCTATCTATAGTAATAATACAGGAACATGACTGGGGTCTGAGGAGACTTGGGAGTACAGTAGCACCGGGGGATGTGTCTGGGTGATGACTGGAGAGGTGACTGCTGGGAATGGGGCATTATACAGTAACACCGGGGGATGTGTCTGGGTGATGACTGGTGAGGTGACTGCTGGGAATGGGGCATTATACAGTAACACCAGTGAATGTGTCTGGGTGATGACTGGAGAGGTGACTGCTGGGAATGGGGGATTATATAGTAACATCAGGGGATGTATCTGGGTGGTGACTGGAGAGGTGACTGCCGGGAATGGGGTTATTATACAGTAACACCGGGGGACATGTCTGGGTGATAACTGGAGAGGTGACTGCTGGGAATGGGGCATTATACAGTAACACCAGGGGATGTGTCTGGGTGATGACTGGAGAGGTGACTGCTGGGAATGGGGCATTATACAGTAACACCAGGGGACGTGTCTGGGTGATGACTGGAGAGGTGACTGCTGGGAATGGGACATTATACAGTAACACCGGGGGATGTGTCTGGGTGATGATTGGAGAGGTGACTGCTGGGAATGGGGCATTATACAGTAACACCGGGGGGGGGGGGGGGTGTCTGGGTGATGACTGGAGAGGTGACTGCTGGGAATGGGGCATTATACAGTAACACCGGGGAATGTGGTCTGGGTGATGATCGGAGAGGTGACTGCTGGGAATGGGGCATTATACAGTAACACCTGGGGGTGTGTCTGGGTGATGACTGGAGAGGTGACTGCTGGGAATGAGACATTATACAGTAACACCAGGGGACGTGTCTGTGTGATAACTATCACTGTATGTGTCAGGTGTCTATTAGGTGTCAGGATGTCACTATGTCTCCATGCAGGAGGGGGAGTATATAGAGGAGCACAGGGGTCTGTACAAGGACGTGATGATGGAGAATCACCGGCCCCTCACATCACTGGGTAAGAGGAGACTGTCATGTATTGTACATGGGAGAGCAGGTATGGGGGCCCCCTATTTACACACATCATCTGATAATCACATATATACACTGTACTCAGTCACTGTGTGTCTCCTACAGATGGACCCAGTAACAGAGATACCCCAGAGAGATGTCCCCGTCCTCTGTATTCCCAGGACTGTACAGAGGAGAATCACAGGATCCCACAGGAGGATCAGGTAGGTGGGATTTAGGGTCTCATCCAATACACCAAAGTGATTGTCACTATATGATGTTCAGAGAAGCTGTGTGCATATAATACATTAATATTATACTGTTTCACCTCAATTTAATCAAACAATATGCAAATGCCATTGTATTTTTTGGGTTATTTAGGTAGAACGTCTTTCTTGTATAAAGGCAGAAGATATAGAGGGAGAAGAAGAGACCTATGTGATTGATATGAAATCAGAAGATATAGAGGGAGAAGAAGAGACGTATGTGACTGATATGAAGACAGAAGATATAGAGGGAGAAGAAGAGACGTATGTGACTGATATAAAGGCAGAAGATCTAGAGGGAGAAGAAGAGACGTATGTGACTGATATGAAGGCAGAAGATATAGAGGGAGAAGAAGAGACGTATGTGACTGATATAAAGGAAGAAGATATAGAGGGAGAAGAAGAGACGTATGTGACTGATATGAAGGCAGAAGATATAGAGGGAGAAGAAGAGACGTATGTGACTGATATAAAGGAAGAAGATATAGAGGGAGAAGAAGAGACGTATGTGACTGATATAAAGGCAGAAGATATAGAGGGAGAAGAAGAGACGTATGTGACTGATATGAAGACAGAAGATATAGAGGGAGAAGAAGAGACGTATGTGACTGATATGAAGGCAGAAGATACAGAGGGAGAAGAAGAGACGTATGTGACTGATATGAAGGCAGAAGATACAGGGGGAGAAGAGGAGACGTATGTGAGGGGTGATCAGCAGTGTAAGGAGGAGGAGATCCCTACAGATATCAGCACAGGTGAGTAATAAACACTTATTACAGAAGTCACATATTCTCATTGCTCAGTCACTACAGCAATCTTTTATTCTACACCCTCCTCCGCCATCAGCCCTGTTCTCAGTTGGGTATTTATAACACAAGGTTATCCATGACAAACATCACATGAAGAGAGTTATTACAAACATCACTATAGTGTTATTAAAAGTAACAAGCAGAAGTTTATATTTAGGGATCATATATAAGTAGTATTGTGTTTTTTTGTGGAGCGTCTAATTTGTATGGGATCTAAATTTCTCAGTTTAGCAACCTTTTATTAAATAACCTTCATTTTGTTAGATGATGCAGGTATTAAATAATTCCTTGTATATAGTACACCTATTTGGCCATTTGTGGTCAGGTTTACTATATCTTTACATTTAGCGAGGTGTAGTCGTGGTGTAAAGGACAGAGTGTGATTCCTGATTAGTTAAAAAAACAAATACCAAATACTGAGCAACATCACCAAACAGGTAATTTCAACTTTAAACTTGTCATTTATTTTGTACTGTCTGGACATGGCTACTAATAACAGATGCACAGACATAATTCTTAAAGCTATGTGTGCAAATGCTAGGAGCTTAGGAGACAAAATTCCAGAGCTAATTGTGATAATAACCAGGGATAACCTGGATATTGTGGCAATTACAGAGTCATGGTGCAATGAGAATCATGACTGGGCCATAGCTATACCAGGATACAATTTATTTAGGAAGGATAGAATGGTCAGTATAGGAGGAAGGGTAGCAATGTATGTGGGGGAAAAAGCATAAATGCTACTTCAATTAATACAAAACATTGAAGACAAATCTGAGGCCCTTTGGGTCACCACAGAAACCGTGGAAAAGGACATTATTCGCATTGGGGTGATCTGTAGACCACCTGGCCAGGGGCAGGATTTGGACAGGAATCTATTGTTGGACATCACTAAAATGGCTTTAAAGGGAGAAGTCATAATCATGGGAGACTTTAATTTAACTGATGTAAATTGGGAGGGGTCTTTTGCAAGTTCAGCTACAAGTGGCAAATTTCTATATTCCTTACAGGGAGCATCTCTCAATAAACAGCAGATATTTCCCTTCTGCATAGAAGAGCGGTCGGGAAAGAAAGAAGTAAACCTCCTTTCTCTTTCATCCACTAGGGGACACTGGAGTCTTATACAGTAGGGATGTGAAGCTTGCAACCGGAGGTGTGGCACAATCTAAAAATTAGCATTGTCTGCACAGCCGGCTCCTCCCCCTTCACATCCCTCAGTTTGAAAAATTGTGCCAAGGAGGTACAAGCACAAGAAGGAAGCTCCTGCTCCATTTCAGTACTGAGACTGAGTTACCCTAATGTAAAGGGGGACGAAAGTCTTCAGAATAGAGAGACAATGATCCCTACTAAAGGGGATCTGCATCTCTCCTCAGAAAATCCGGAGCACAGAGTCAGCAGTGAGTACTGGTTGTAAAGGGGCCCTAGTTACACTTACGGTAACCATAGCTTCTTCATGGATCCAGGAGGCAGTTTGACAGACATCCTCCCGCGGACCGCACACATTGCTGCTACCTTCTGGCTCTAAGCCCTGGGACTCAGCAGCGCAGCTTCCCCGCCGCCCCCCTCCTTCCGCTGGCGCTGGGACAGAACAAACGGTCTAAAACACTCCCTGGCCGGCTATACACTCCCGCTTCATGTCAGCTCCCCCGCCCGCCCCTCCTTCCTCTACAGACGGAGGGCTGAGGGAGACACAGCGCGGCTGTCAGCGGCAGCGTATACCGCCGCCTCTTAAACACACAGCGGGGTGCTTGAAAAGAGCATCCCCTCCCGCCGCCCGCTGAAACGACATATCTCTCGCGGCTAGCAGCCGCAGCTTCCCCTGCACTCACCGGGACCCGGGCTATATCCCCCACACGCTTCCTCCCGCCTTCGGCGCTAGTACGAGGGCTTCTCATACGCTGCTGCCTTATAACTTAAGCCCTGGTAGGCTAGCAGCGCAGCTCCTCCGCCGCTCCCCTTCTTTTATAGAGAGTAGAGGCTATTCCATTTGGGGGTTAGATGATGTTTGATGAGTTAGACAAGTGGATTTCGCAGGCAACTGCAGTGACATCCACCTTTCTACCTACTTCTTACTCGAGCACCACGTCACACGTTAGAGGAGGTTGCTCGGGACCAGTGTTTAAATTCATTGGATCGCTGTCGTACCGAGCCAGAAGAGGTTTTGGAGCAACAGACTCGTGGAACCAGAGGTAGAGGTCGTTCATAGTCGACACCAGAAAAGCAGGACAGACCTGCTGACAAACCCGTGGCATGACGGTTTCCCTGCTCACCTGGGGTCCCCCTTGGGGGGCGCAGAGTTGGAAGGTTTTCGGGACGCCTGGGCCAAAACATCACCAGACGTCTGGGTCAACAAGATATTTCCCAGGGTTACAGGATAATTACAAGAGCGTCCGCACAGTCCATTTATTTGCAGCGCGAGGGCCTAGGTGCCCGTTGTGAGCAGGAGTGTTTACAGGAGGCAAATTCAAAGACTCCTGCATACAAAGGGTTAAGTCACCAGTCCCAGATCCTCAATGAGGAAGTGGATTTTATTCAAAACTTTTGGTAGTGCAAAATACCTTCATATCCCGATTTGGACCCCTCACCAAGCTTACTTAAGATTTGCACCGGTGTGGGATCACTACCGAATCAGGGCCCTGCCATTCGGTCTATCATCAGCCCCAAGAATCTTTATAAAGATCATAGCAATAGTGGTGACAGGATTGAGACAGGGGTCATGATCATACCTTATCTAGACGATCTACCGATCAAGGCCTCATCTCAGAAACAGCTGATAGAGGATGCTCAGACATCTCATCAATTTCTCATTCAACATGGGTGGATTGTGAACTTCCAGAAATCCAACTTCATGCCAACTCAACGGATTAATTTCCTCGGTCTCATCTTGGACACGATACAATTAAGAGTATTCCTACCAGAGAACTAGATCCAGGACCCACAGAGGTTAGTGGCTCAGGTACTAAGAACACAGATGGGTTCTCTACACCTCTGTGCTACTTCTCGAGAAGAGGGTGGCGTCATTCGCAGCTCTCCGGTACGGAGGACTTCATTCCTGACCATTCCAGATGAAACTCATTGCTCAGGGAGCAGGTTCGCACTGGCTTCTACATTGAAGAATCCAGCTTCCACCACGCATACGAACCTACTTGATTTGGTGGTCGTTGCACAAGAATCTCGCAGCAGGCAAGAGATTCGGCATTTGGGATTGGAGGATCCTGACAACGGATGCCAGTCTCAGAGGTTGGGGTGCCGTCCTAGTGGTACAAATTCCTACCGGTTTGCAGATTCAAGATGGAATAAATCCAGTCAGTTATTGTGGGTTTAGAACATGGAGGGGTCATGGTATCCATGGACATAAAGGATGGACGTTACAGGAGAGCAGCCTACCCATAAACATTCTCCAACTGAGAGCAGTTTACAATGCGCTTCTCTTAGCCGCAGACCTAGTCATGGGTCAACACTTAAAGATACAGTCGGACAATGTCACGATGACGGCTTACATAAACCATCAAGGAGGAACAAAGAGCAGGATGGCGTTAAAAGAAGCCACAAAGATCTTGTTGTGGGCAGAAAGGTGAAACATCATCCTCTCGGCAGTGTTCATTCCATGTGTGGAAAACTGGGAAGCATATTATCTCGGCCGCCAGGGCATGCATCCGGGAGAGTGGTGCCTACATCCACGGATTTTCGACATGGTGGTGAGGAGATGGGGTCTACCTCAAGTCAATCTAATGGCGTCTTGGCAAAACTATCAGCTGCCCAGATATGTGTCCAGGACAAAAGATCCAGCAGCAGAAGGAGTGGACGCATTAACACTTCCTTGGTGTTACAGGAGGGTTTACATTTTTCCACCTTTCCCACTCATACCCAGGGTTCTGAAACGGTTGAAACGAGAACGAGTGTGGGCATTTCTAATCGCACTAGATTAGCCCCGCAGGAGTTGGTACTCAGACCTGCGAGGGTTACTAGTGGAAGATCCTTGGCGGTTACCTCAGAGGGAGGACCTGCTATCTCAGGGACTGTTCCAACACCCAGACCTGCACAGGCTGCATTTAACGGCGTGGCTATTGAAACCCGGATCTTAAGAAACAGAGGGATACCAAGAACGGCCATTCCTACGATGTTTGCCGCTAGGAAGCCTGTCACAGCCATGCACTACTACAGGATTTGGAAGTGGTACATGGACTGGTGTCAAGAACGTGGGTGGAATTCGACGAACTTCCACTTATCCAGACTTCTACTTTTCCTTCAGGCCGGTCTAGATGTAGGACTGAGTCTGGGCTCTCTGAAGGTTCAAATTTTGTCTCTCTCCATCCTATTTCAACAAGCAGTTAGCATGCTTGTCAGGGGTTCAAACCTTTTTACAGGGAGTTCTGAGGATACAACCCCCTTTTCGTCCTACCACTGCACCATGGGACTTAAATTTGGTGTTGGAATTTTTGAGATCTCCAACTTTTGAGCCGTTAGCAAGAACAGACCTGAAATATCTCTTTTGGAAGGTCACGTTATTGCTTGCCTTGGTTTCGGCCAGACGGGTTTCTGAGTTGGGAGCCTTATCGTGTAAGAGTCCTTCGAATGTTTCATGAGGACAGGGCAGAACTCCGTACAAGAGCAGGTTTCCTTCCTAAGGTTGGTTTCGGGATTTCACGTAAATCAGCCAATTGTGGTCCCATCTTTTCAGGGTCTCGCAGATGGGGAAGTGTCCTTGGATGTTGTCCGAACTTTACGGGTATACGTACAAGTTACGTCTTCCTTCAGAAAGTCGGACCATTGTTTGTTCTTTATGATGGGCCAAAGAAGGGCTGGCCAGCATCTAAGCAGCCTTTGTCTAGATGGATTCGACTTACCATTCGGCAAGCTTATATTTCCTGTGGCAAACAGGTTCCGGTTCAGACGGGTGCTCATACCACCAGATCAGTGGGTGCCTCATGGGCGGCTGCCAGAGGTGTTTCCACTACTCAACTTTGCAGAGCGGCGACGTGGTCCTCAGCCCACACGTTCGCGAAATTTTACAAGTTTGATACCTTTGCGTCCGGAGACTCGTTAAGTTCGGACGTTTAGTTTTGCAGGCCACCGATAGCACTCCCTCCCTGGGGGAAACTTTGGGACGTCCCCTACTGTACAGGACTCCAGTGTCCCCTAGTTGATGAAAGAGAAAAAAGGATTTTGGTACTTACCGATAAATCCATTTCTCTGAATCCTCTAGTGGACACTGGACTGTTTGATATGTTGTACGGTTCGGTTCCTTGCCATGTGCTATAGTATCATGTCCTGTTCTCTCGCTCAAATTTTCTAAACTGAGGGATATATAGAAAACTATAGGTCTGTAAGACAATACAGATACTATAGGTCTGTAAGACAATACAGAAGAAACTATAGGTCAGTAAAACAATACAGAAGAAATTATAGGTCAGGAAGACATTACAGAAGAAAACTATAGGTCAGTAAGACAATACAGAAGAAACTATAGGTCAGCAAGACTACAGTAAGCCACTATATATCAGTAAGACAATACAATAAGAAACTATAGATCAGTAAGACAATACAGAAGAAACTTTAAGTCAGTAAGACAATACAGAAGGAAACTATAGGTCAGTAAGACAATACAGTAGGAAGCTATAGGTCAGTAAGACAATACAGTAGGAAACTATAGGTCAGTAAGACAATACAGTAGGAAATTATAGGTCCGTAAGACAACACAGAAGGAAACTATAGGTCAGTAAGACAGTAGGAAACTATAGGTCAGTAAGACAGTAATACAGTAGGAAACTATAGGTCAGTAAGACAATATAGAAGGAGACTATAGGTCAGTAAGACAATGCAGAAGGCAACTTGGTCAGTAAGACAATACAGTAAGAAACTATAGGTCAGTAAGACCATACAGAAGGAAACTATAGGCCAGTAAGACAATACAGTAGGAAACTGTAGGTCAGTAAGACAATACAGTAAGAAACTATAGATCAGTAAGACAATACAGTAGGAAACTAGGTCAGTAAGACAATACAGAAGAAACTATAGGTCAGTAAGACAATACAGTAGGAAACTATAGGTTAGTGAGAATACAGTAAGAAACTATAGGTCAGTAAGACAATATGGAAGGAAACTATAGGTCAGTAAAACAATACTGTAGGAAACTATAGGTCAGTAAGACAATACAGAAGGTAACTATAGGTCAGTAAGACAATACAGAAGGAAACTATAGGTCAGTAAGACAATACAGAAGGTTACTAGGTCAGTAAGACAATACAGAAGGAAAGTATAGGTCTGTAAAACAATACAGAAGAAACTATAGGTCAGTAAATCAGTACAGAAGAAAGTAGGTCAGTAAAACAATACAGAAGAAACTATAGGTTAGTAAGACAATACAGAAGTAAACTATAGGTCAGTAAGACAATACAGTAAGCCACTATATGTCAATAAGACAAAACAGTAAGAAACTATAGGTCAGTAAGACCTTACAGAAGGAAACTATAGGCCAGTAAGACAATACAGTAGGAAACTGTAGGTCAGTAAGACAATACAGTAAGAAACTATAGATCAGTAAGACAATACAGTAGGAAACTAGGTTAGTAAGACAATACACTAGGAAACTATGGGTCAGTAAGACAATACAGTAAGAAACTATAGGTCAGTAAGACAATATGGAAGGAAACTATAGGTCAGTAAGACATTACAGTAGAAAACTATAGGTCAGTAAGACAATACAGTAGGAAACTATAGGTCAGTTAGACAATACAGTAGGAAACTATAGGTTAGTGAGAATACAGTAACTATAGGTCAGTAAGACAATATGGAAGGACACTATAGGTCAGTAAGACAATACAGCAGGAAACTATAAGTCAGTAAAACAATACTGTAGGAAACTATAGGTCAGTAAGACAATACAGTAGGAAACTATAGGTTAGTGAGAATACAGTAACTATAAGTCAGTAAAACAATACAGTAGGAAACCATAGGTCAGTAAGACAATAAAGAAGGAAACTATAGGTCAGTAAGACAATATGGAAGGAAACTATAGGTCAGTAAGACAATACTGTAGGAAACTATAAGTCAGTAAGACAATACAGAAGGAAACTATATGTCAGTAAGACAATGCAGTGAGAATAGTGGGGATGGCAGTAGTGAATGAAAGGAAGGAGGAGTAGGGGGTAGGGAAAGAGCAGCCGGCAAGGGTATAACATGGGTATTAAAAAAGTTTTTACCAAAACACTAAGTAATAATGATTATGGGTCACCGTTGCTGCATAAAGAGAATGATGTCCCTAGCACAGGGGGAAATACTGATCTTAATTGTATGTATGTAAATGCCAGAAGCCTTACAGGCAAATAGGGTGAACTAGAAATCCTTGCAGCAAGCAAACAGTATGATACTATAGGCATTACTGAAACTTGGTGGGATGAATCTCATGATTGGACAGTCAATCTAGAGGGTTATACGCTGTTCAGGAGAGACCGCTTAAATAAACGGGTGGAGGGGTATGTCTTTATGTAAAGCCGTTATTAAAACCTCATATACGGGAAGATATTCAAGAGGGGACTGTAAATACTATTGAGACGTTATGGGTAGAAATTGCATGCGGGGGTAAAGCAATAAAAATGTTATTGGGGTTATGCTACAGGACGCCTGGTATTAATGTGTCTGATGAGGAATTGTTACTGAAGCAAATTGAAAGAGCAGCAGGAGTAGGAGACATAGTAGTGATGGGAGACTTTAACTATCCAGAGATAAATTGGAAAATCCATTCATGTGATACTGCTAGGGGTAATATGTTTTTACACACACTAATGATATCTACTTCATTCAATTAATCGAGGAACCAACTGGTACAATGCAGTCTTATACTTGGTATTAGCAAACAATGGGGAAATGGTATCAAATATTATAGTAGGGGAGCCGATAGGAAACAGCGACCACGATATGGTCTCATTCAATATCAGCGTTCATAAGCAGTCCTATACTGGCTCAAGGATTGTAACAAAATATGCAAAAAAGAAATAAGAGCGGCTAAAGTAGAACCTGAAAAACTAGCAGCAAAGGAAAGCAAAGCAAATCCCCAAATAGTTTTTTTTAAATATATCAACAGCAAGAGATTAAAGAAGGAGAGTATATTGCCTTTAAAAGACAAGTTGGGAGTCTTATGCAAAAATGATAATGACATAGCGGACACACTAAATTAGTTTTTTTCAACAGTATTTACAAGAGAGGACCAAATGCAGGGACTAACACACAGGGGTTTATTTACTAAGATTCGTAATTTCCGAAAAAAGGTCAAAGTTCAATCACGAATGACATCGACAGTGTAAAACTGCAACTTTTTGAATGGATTACGACTAATTTACTAAACTGTCGTATTCGTGTTTTTCTTTGCTTCCGATGTCGATGTCATTCGTGTTTTTTTACCTAATTTAACGGCAGTGATTAGCAAAACACTGCCGTTTTTTTTTACAATCAATCTCGGCCGGATTTGTGTGATCCGTGCTGGGTTTTTTTTTTTTTTTTTTTTAAAGTAAACAATGTAATTTTTTAAAAAAAAATGCGTGGGGTCCCCCCTCCTAAGCATAACCAGCCTCGGGCTCTTTGAGCCGATCCTGGTTGCAGAAATATGTGGAAAAAAATGACAGGGGTTCCCCCATATTTAAGCAACCAGCATCGGGCTCTGCGCCTGGTCCTGGTCCCAAAAATACGGGGGACAAAAAGAGTAGGGGTCCCCCGTATTTTTAAAACCAGCACCGGGCTCCACTAGCTGGACAGATAATGCCACAGCCGGGGGTCACTTTTATATAGTGCCCTGCGGCCGTGGCATCAAAAATCCAACTAGTCACCCCTGGCCGGGGTACCCTGGGGGAGTGGGGACCCCCTCAATCAAGGGGTCCCCCCCCCCAGCCACCCAAGGGCCAGGGGTGAAGCTCGAGGCTGTCCCCCCCCCATCCAATGGGCTGCGGATGGGAGGGCTGATAGCCTTTGTTGTAAAATAAAAGATATTGTTTTTAGTAGCAGTACTACAAGTCCCAGCAAGCCTCCCCCGCATGCTGGTACTTGGAGAACCACAAGTACCAGCATGCGGCGGAAAAACTGGCCCGCTGGTACCTGTAGTACTATTACTAAAAAAATACCCAAAAAAACACAAGACACACACACCGTGAAAGTATAATTTTATTAAATACATACACACATACATACATACTTACCTTAAGTTCCCACGCAGGTCGGTCCTCTTGTCCAGTAGAATCCAAGGGGTACCTGTTGAAAAAATTATACTCACGAGATCCAGTGGTCCAGGCTCCTCGGCAAATCCAGGGTTAATCCACGTACTTGAATAAAATAAAAAACGCTGTCACGACCACGAACTGAAAGGTGACCCATGTTTGCACATGGGTCACCTTGCCCCGAATGCCAGAAACCCACTTTGCCTTCTGGCTAAGTGGGTTTCTTCAGCCAATCAGGGAGTGCCACGTTGTAGCACTCTCCTGATCAGCTGTGTGCTCCTGTCTTCACTGACAGGCAGCACACGGCAGTGTTACAATGTAGCGCCTATGCGCTACATTGTAACCAATGATGGGAACTTTCTGCCCTGCGGTTGACCTAAAGTGACGTCACCGCTCAGCAGAAAGTTCCCATCATTGGTTACAATGTAGCGCATAGGCGCTACATTGTAACACTGCCGCGTGCTGCCTGTCAGTGAAGACAGGAGCACACAGCTGATCAGGAGAGTGCTACAACGTGGCACTCCCTGATTGGCTGAAGAAACCCACTTAGCCAGAAGGCAAAGTGGGTTTCTGGCATTCGGGGAAAGGTGACCCATGTGCAAACATGGGTCACCTTTCAGTTCGTGGTCGTGACAGCGTTTTTTTATTTTATTCAAGTACGTGGATTAACCCTGGATTTGCCGAGGAGCCTGGACCACTGGATCTCGTGAGTATAATTTTTTCAACAGGTACCCCTTGGATTCTACTGGACAAGAGGACCGACCTGCGTGGGAACTTAAGGTAAGTATGTATGTATGTGTGTATGTAATAAAATTATACTTTCACGGTGTGTGTGTCTTGTGTTTTTTTGGGTATTTTTTTAGTAATAGTACTACAGGTACCAGCGGGCCAGTTTTTCCGCCGCATGCTGGTACTTGTGGTTCTCCAAGTACCAGCATGCGGGGGAGGCTTGCTGGGACTTGTAGTACTGCTACTAAAAACAATATCTTTTATTTTTCAACAAAGGCTATCAGCCCTCCCATCCGCAGCCCATTGGATGGGGGGGGACAGCCTCGGGCTTCACCCCTGGCCCTTGGGTGGCTGGGGGGGGGGGACCCCTTGATTGAAGGGGTCCCCACTCCCCCAGGGTACCCCGGCCAGGGGTGACTAGTTGGATTTTTGATGCCACGGCCGCAGGGCGCAGTATAAAAGTGACCCCCGGCTGTGGCATTATCTGTCCAGCTAGTGGAGCCCGGTGCTGGTTTTAAAAATACGGGGGACCCCTACTCTTTTTGTCCCCCGTATTTTTGGGACCAGGACCAGGCGCAGAGCCCGATGCTGGTTGCTTAAATATGGGGGAACCCCTGTCATTTTTTTCCCCATATTTCTGCAACCAGGATCGGCTCAAAGAGCCCGAGGCTGGTTATGCTTAGGAGGGGGGACCCCACGCAATTTTTTTTAACAACAAAAAACACTTTCCCACCCCTTCCCATTGATATACATGCACGGATCTCATGGATCCCTGCATGCATCTCAAATCACGAATAAAAAAAGCAGGTCTGTTTTTTTTTAGGACTTTTTTGCGAATTGTAATTTTTCACGGCAGTGTTTTGTGTTTTTTTGCTTAGTAAATGACCGAGATTCGTATCTAAACAGGCGTAATTTGACCGATGGTGTATTCATTCGTAATTTTTTACCTGAACTAGCAAAAAATTACGAATGCCCTCATCACTGCCGTGATTAGTGTTTAGTAAATGACCGAGATTGACCGAGATGACACTTTGATGAAAAAACGGCATCTCGGTCAAAATCGGGAGCTTAGTAAATATACCCCACAGTCTCAATAAAGAGAATGTCCCACTGGTGCTTAACTGGCATGGTCAGATTTCATGCAACTGCGCCGTCCCACCCTGTCCCCCCGTTTTTGACGAGGAGATCCGTTCTGCAGATGTGCATAATATAATGTTTAAATATTTAAAAAAATACTATTTCAACGTGATTAAATAAGATAAATAAATAAAAAAATACAATGTTTTAACGCTTTTGAAGGGAAAAATCGTCCGTTAAGTGGTTTTAAGTGAGGAGGTAGTCTGTGACCGATTAAAATTTTTAAAGATTAATAAGTCACCGGGTCCCGATGGAATTCACCCTAGGGTTCTTATGGAGCTTCACTCTGAACTTGCAAGACCGCTATTTTTGATCTTTAAAGATTCAGTTATATCGGGTATGGTACCCAAAGACTGGCGTATAGCGGAAGTAGTGTCAGTATCTAAAAAGGGAAGTAAAGCTTAACCGGGTAATTATAGACCAGTTAGTCTTACATCTATAGTGGGGAAAGTATTGGAAGATATTCTGAGGGATAGTATTAGGAAGTTCAGTAAGGTCATTAAAAGGAATCAACATGGATTTGTGAAGGACAGATCATATCAAACCAACTTACTTGGCTTTTATGAAACCGTAAGTGCAAACCTTGATCAGGGTAAGGAGGTGGATGTAATCTTTTTAGACTTTGCCAAAGCGTTCGATACTGTACCACACATGCGACTTATCTATAAGGTACAAGGAATAGGGCTAGGGAGCACAATATGCACTTGGGTCAGAAATTGGTTAGATAATAGTTAGCAGTACGTTGTGGTTAATGAATCATTTTCAAATTGGACTGAAGTGCCAAGTGGTGTGCCGCAAGGGTCTGTACTAGGACCACTATTGTTCAACATTTTCATTAACGACCTAACAGTAGGTCTAGGGAACATGGTGTCAATTTTTGCAGACGATACCAAAAAGACTTAGGTGTTCACATAGATAGCAAACTAAGCAGCAGTACCCAAAGTCGGATTGCAGCAAAGAAAGCTAATAAGATATTAGCATGCATAAAACGAGGAATTGATGCAAGGGACGAGAGTGTTATACTCCCATTATATAAATCACTAGTGAGGCCACATCTTGAATACTGTGTACAATTTTGGGCACCATACTACAAAAAGGATATCCTGGAGTTAGAAAAGGTTCAGAGGCGGGCGAACAAACTAATTAAGGGCATGGAGATGCTGGAATATGAGGAAAGGCTTGCTAGGCATGTTTATACTGGAAAAGAGGAGACTAAGGGGACATGATCAACATTTGCAAATATATAAGGGAACAATACACAGAGCTTGCATGGGACCTGTTTATGGTAAGATCAGCACAGATGACACGTGGACACTCAGGTTAGAGGAGAGGAGACTCCGCACAAAGCGGGGAAACTGTTTTTTCACAGTAAGGACAATATGTGTTTGTAATTCCCTGCCTGAGAGAGTTGTAATGGCGGACTCAGTCAACACCTTTAAGAATGGGTTGGATAAATTCCTAATGGATAAGGATATCAAGGGTTATGGTGCGTAGTCACGCACTATAGTTATTAAAAAAAAAGGAATAAACACAACGGCTGACAACCGCATCAGACAGAATTTAGTCCAAAAAATAGGATTTTGGTACTTACCATGTAAATCCTTTTCTTTGAATCCATAGGGGTCACTGGAGTACTTTTAGGGATATGGACGGTCGATAGCAGGGAGAGACGCATTTAAATATTCAAATATCCAACCTTCCTCCACCCTCCATACTCTCAAGTGCCTCAGTGTTTTTGTGCTGAGATGAACAGGAGCGAAAGAGAGGATGAACAATGGACAGTTACAACATTATAAAATAACGGTCAACTGGAAAGTTGACACCTAACATAACGGACAACTGAAAAGTTGACACCTAACATAACGGTCAACTGGAAAGTTGACCCGACAACCGATAATCACCGTAAGCTTCCAACAAGTTGGTGAGAATGTGTTACCATAAGATATACTGAACCTACCACAAGACAGGTGAAACTGCTCTGGGTGGGCGTCCAGTGCCCCCTATGGATTCAAAGAAAAAGATTTACCTGGTAAGTACCAAAATCCTATTTTCTTTTTCATCCACTAGGGGTCACTGGACTACTCTTGGGACGTACCAAAGTTTCCCCCTTGGGCGGGAGAGCTGGTTGTCACCTGTAATATTAGACAGCCAAAGCTAGATGCTGATGCCGCAAAGGTATTAAACTTGTAAAAGCGCACAAACGTCTGCCGTGACAACTATGTTGACCACCTGCTGTCACTGCCGTTCCCACAGAACGCGTGGAATGCTGAAATCAAATCAAGCGGTTGTAAACTAGTATGAAAAGAAGCCTGACGAATGTTCAGCTTAATTCCTCCAGCCTACCTCCAACTGGAATTTGTCCAAACTACGGTGACTGCATTATAAAGAGCAAGCAATGTATTCTATGTACTGTTGATATCGGCTACATAAATGCAAAGCACACGAACCACATTCACCGTAACTGGAGTTTCTGAGCCCTCTGTAAATTTATGTGAAGAGAGGCTACTACCTCTGGTTGAATAACGGAATTATTTCGAAATTGCGCATTGTAATCTTTAAACATCAGATACGGGGGTTTGCATGACATCATTTAGAACACACCCTGCCGAAGTCCAGGCTAGAAGAAAACTGGTGTGTAATTGAGAAACCTAACAGCCCCTTGTTGGAAGAGTTCAAAAGGTGAGGACTCCAAAACCCTAAAAGTCTATTGAAGTCCCATGGAGCTGTAGGTGGTATAAATGAAGGTTAACTGTAAGGACACCCTGCAGAAACGTATGCGCTGTTGGCAAAAGAGCCAAATGGTGCTGAATGAAATTCGTCAAACTAGAAACCGTCATCTTTAGTGTTCTTAAACCTAGTCCTCCACCTAACCCCGTTTGTAAACATAGCACCAGACGGAATCATTTGAAAGAAGATTTCAGAATCTTCCGAGCTTCACCCCATCCAACATAAGGTCGCTCAATCCTGTGATAATGAGCTGCTGTAACTGGCTTCCCAGCATGTAACATGCTTGGTATAACTGACAGTGGAATGCCCTCTCATTTTAAGAGAGTGGTTTCCATAGTCATCTCGTGAAACTCAACCGAGCTAACTTGGGGTAACGAAACTGACCCTTTTCCAGAAGGTATGGACGTAGCGACCGGCCATGGACTGTCTGTGAGTAGACAGTGAGGATCCGAGAACCCCGCTCTCAGATTCCAAAGAAGCGCCACTGAAATTAGTCGTGGCTTTTCTTACTTGATCCGCTTTATCAACAGAGTAAGCAGCGCGAATGCCACGCTATTGTACACTGCCCCCAGCCTTGTTTTGAACCTCTACTTGAGTGTCTGATGAATTGGCGAGATGCCAGTAGATCCACCCGTGTGAACCCCCACTGCTGGACTACGATCTGGAACACCTGTGTATGCAGAGACCATTTTATTTGGTGAAAAACCTGATGACTGTTCTAGTTGTCCATCACCTGGTGATGTTCAACTCAATCTAGGAATCGAGAAACCTCTCCCATGGGCATGGGGCTTCGAGTCCTTCTTTGTTGTTGATGTATGCGACTGCAGTCACGTTATTTGGCCAAATATGAAAGTTAGGAGCTGATTGGCTGGTGCAATTTATCACCCACAGTGAAATTTATCACTCATTGATAAATAAGGGTATTAGTGCGGACACCCGATCGACATAGCTCAGTGAGGACCAGAACTCCTGGACTCAAGCAATCCGCCAGCCTCAGCCTCTCAGGTAGCTGGGATTACAGACGCACGCCACCACGGCCGGCTTTGTAAGAAATGAACTGCCTGTGCAGAGACTTGTAAACAGGCCTGAGTTCTAGGCATTGACAGTAATCTTTTCTGGTCTGCACAGACCTTGAAATAGACCATGTTGGACTATAGTATCCAAACAGTTGAGAATTGTGTTAGTCGTCAGAATTATCCAATTCCAGACTCCAAATCTCTTATTCGAGTCCCCCCGCAGTGTAATTTTGTATTTGGAGCCATGAGAATATCGATACCCTGGACCCTGGTGCCAGTGGCCCCCTCTGCGAGCAGATTAAGCAGCAAAGGACTCGAATGAAGCATTCCAAAGTAGGATGTCTGGAAGATACTAGTATCTTTGCGAATAGTCGAATGCACCCAGTGCATGGAAACTGGCCGTGGTTAGAGTACTGCCAGTACCAGATGACAAATACTGTGATTTTACCGCTGTCAGGTAAAACTGCTAAACTAGGACATTGTACGGCGTAAAGCCTGCTGAAAAAACATGTATTGATACAAAGTCTTGAGCAGATTGTCTCAGTGCGGAACTATTTTCACTTCCATAGATCTGTGATGAGCAATCACCACAGACATCCCTTCCCCCAGACATCACTTCTTGTAAATACCGGAGGCACTGATAAGAGACCAAGTGGCAGTGACTGAGTGATAATGTTTTTGTTTTACCGCAAACTGAAAATGCGCGGTGGCCAAATTGGAATGTGTGAGTATTCAGTGAAATCATGAATTCCTGTGGACAAGACGCACAATCACGGACCACAGCAATTACATCTTGAATCTTTACAAAGTGACATATTGATTGGCTGGGCACAGATTCTAACTGAGGTCTGGAGGAGGTGCATAGAGGGAGGAGCCAGTGCACACCTGATAGTACCTAATCTTTCTTTTAGAGTGCCCAGTCTCCTGCGGAGCCCGTCTATACCCCATGGTCCTTACGGAGTACCCAGCATCCACTACAGACTACGAGAAATAGAATTACCGGTGAGTAAATTCTTATTTTTTTGTGTGATTTTGTTGTCAGCACATTCAACTATGTAAAGAACAAAGTATTTAATAAGAATATTTAATTCATTCAGATCTAGGATGTGTTATTTTAGAGCTGACCGCCGCGTACCAGAGGATCGGGATAGCGCTGCTGCTGAGAGGCGGTAACGTGATGGGAGCCGTGCTGTGTGGAGCCGGGGATCTTGCTGTGCAGCGTGACGTCGGCCAGCGGCGGCAGTGAGATGTGACCGCTGCTGGGAGCCGCGCTGCCGTCAGCCAAGTGTGACCGCTGCTGGGAGCCGCAATTGGGCTCAAGGAAGCTGAAGAACTGTGGAGCCTGACGGCGCCCAGTGGTGGCAGATAAAGCTGTCCGCGGCTGGTCGCTGGGGAGCGCTGCGAGGCACAGTGATCTAGGGAGAGTGTGCAGGAGCTGCTCTGTCCCTGCCTTTAAGTCCACAGCAGCGTCCCTGGGGAGAGGGTATCGGGCGCAGCGCCTGTAACCCCTCTCAGTAGTGAAATTACACACACACGGAGCGGCGGCAGCGTGAGCTGACCATCTGCTCTATACTCGCTGCACCTGCGGGGTCTGGAGGCAATGATGGGCCTTCTCTGTAACATTGGTCCTGCTTCTGCAGCCATGGCTGAGTCAGCATTTGCTGATAAGGTCTATGGCGGCACTTCTCTTATAAGCGCTGACAAGCCTTATGCTGCTATAGCAGCACACACAGTCCCGGACCCACGCTAATTAAGGTAAGCTGGGAAGGGACTGGAAGGAAAAAGTTAAAAATAAAAATAGAAGGGGGGCGTGGCCACGGCAGCACAGGAGTAGGAAGCAGATCCCGGGAGCTCCCTGGATTAAACATCCTCCTGTAATATCCTGGCCCCTTTGGTGTGCCTGAATACCCTGCTTTTCTTCCCTACGCTGCAGGGCACCGGCAGGCGATTTCCCCGCTCTCCCCGGGGTCTGTACGGCCGAGGAGACATACTTCCGGATTTGCGGCCTACACCTCCTCCGGATCCCCGGCCTCAATTTTGGAGATTCCCGGCCCCACTGCTCTGGACTGCTGCTTCCAGTCATAGAGGGAACACTCTCACTTAAAGGCTGACTGATATGTAACTGGTGAGTGACTTCTACCTCCTGGGATCAAATTACACTTTGACTTCAGTTGCGGTCTTATTTTACATACTAAATAACTGCATCGCTCCTGCTCTCACCTATATTCTGGGACGCTGCCAGTACTTTCTTTTACATTTGCCTACTACTTTGGAGACCAGCTGCGGATGTGTTTCTGCTTATTACAACCCTAAAATTCACTCATTGCTGAAGTCTCCTTCTACGCTTTTGACCTGAGATTATACCGGAGTGTCTGTTACTACCTATTGTCCGTCATGGTTCGGGACGGCCAGCGCACGGCTGCGGCGAAGCTGGAGAAATTTGCCAGACAACCTAACCCACTAAACCAACGGGCCTCGCAGGCCGCTTCGCAGGGGGCCTCTCCGTCCCACTCCTACTCCCCACCTGCAACAGCTGCTGAATCCCCTAACACACCCGCAGCTCCATCTCTTCAACAAGTGCTGGAGGCAATAGCTGGATCGGAACAGCGTCTTTCAGATAAGATGGAGAAAGTGCAGTGTGATCTCTCACTGCTTCGGCAGGACGTCCAGCGCATACGAGAGAGAGTGGGAGAGGCAGAAACCCGTGTCTCGAATCTGGAGGATATGTGCGGTCCTATGAAACAATCTATTTCCACGGTAACCCAGCAAGTAACATCCCTTCAATCCAAATTACTAGACATGGAGGGTCGGCTGCGTAGAAATAATGTGCGATTTGTGGGCCTGCCGGAGAAGGAGGAGGGCTCCCAGCCTGAGGTCTTCCTGGAGTCATGGCTTAAGGAACTGTACGGCGCTGAATCCTTCACGGCACAGTTTACGGTGGAGCGTGCACACCGGATACCATCTCGTCCTCTACCTCCTGGCGCCCCTCCGCGCACCTTCATCGCCAAATTTCTGCATTATAAGGACCGTGACTCGGTCCTCCGGTTGGGACGCACAAAAGGCCCCCTTACCAGAAACGGGGTTACCGTGTCTGCTTTTCCTGATTTTGCCGCGGAAGTCCAGAAGGATCGAGCCCAGTTTATGCCTATCAAGAGGCGCCTCAGAGACCTGAACGTCTCCTACTCTATGCTATTCCCCTCCCGACTCCGGGTGGTAGCGGACGGGGAAACCAAATTCTTCAATTCCCCTAGAGAGGCGGCCCAATGGCTGGACAGATATGCTCCGGGAGCGCGCCAGATGGCCCCGGATTGAGGCCCTGCACTGTCTAATGATCGGTTGGGACCACCAGAGGCATCTACCCATTGTCCAGGGAGCCCCCCCTTGGCGTTGGTGGCTCAGGACTTTTCTTTTCTTTCTCTTGATCGCTTGACTTTGGTTAAGGGTTTTGTTTAGTATTTAGCCCTTGAGAGATAGAAACGATAGTTTGGGATTTAAGTATGCCGAAGTTAGGGGTGGTATACGGGGAGGGGGGGGAGAGTTCAGCGAACAGCTTGTTGCTGTGCCTTACACAAGTTTTTTTCTTTCTATAGTTTGTTATTTTTCTCATGCTTAAATTTGTTTTGGAGTACATTCATTTTGATGTGGGAAGTATGTCTGATGCATTGGATACTGTCGATTAAGAATCAGGGATTGAGTAGTATAGCACTGTTATTACCCTCACTAACAATTTCCAGGAATATTCGCTGGACTGTATCTTTAGGTTACTACATAGAATATTACCAGATCTATGGCTAATTTGAAATTTCTGACATGGAATGTTCGAGGTTTAAATAATAAGATAAAGCGTTCCTTAGTATTAACTACACTTCGGAAATATGGCCCGGATGTTGCATGTCTCTGCGAGACTCACTTGGAGGGGAATAGGTTACTGTCACTTAGAAGACCCTGGGTGGGCTGGGCCTATCACGCTTCTCACTCCTCTTCCTCCAGGGGTGTGTCAATCCTGATAAAGAAATCGGTCCAATTTGAGCTGGTATCGGTCAAGACTGACAAATACGGTCGATTTGTGTTCCTTGAATGTAGACTAAGTTCCCAACCCTACTACATACTGGCGGTTTATATCCCCCCCCCATTCTCGTACGATGTACTACAGCAGGCCGCTTCATTCATAGCCTCCTCTCCGGACACCCCGGTAATCTGCTTGGGTGACTTTAACAATGTCATGAATTTAGCTTTAGACAGATGGCGCTCTCCGCAGGCTGCTGGGGTCCGCTCTAGTCCTACTAAATTTGCTGATTTTCTGAATAATTTGCAGTGGGTGGATGTGTGGAGAGCTCGGCACCCTACGACTAGACAGTTTTCATGCTTCTCTGGCACGCATGGTTCGTTCTCCAGGATCGATCTGACCCTACTCTCCCCCGTTCTTCTCGCTAGGGTGGTTGACGTCCAATACGAGGCCCGGGGTATATCTGATCACTCCCCTATGGTGTTGACTCTCGCTATGGTGAGCCAGAGGGGTCAATCTTATTGGAAACTGCATCCTTCCTGGCTGCTGCAAATAGGTGACTGCTCTGACCAGGTGACTCAGTGGGAGGGATACTTTACTGACAATGTAGGCTCGGCCCCCGGAACAGTGGTTTGGGATTCATTTAAGGCATTCCTAAGGGGAACGTATATTAGACGTATTTCTGCCCTCAAAATGTCCTGCAGGGAGAGAGAGCGAGCCCTTGAGAGTGACGCCAGGGATTTGGAATCTAGATACTTGGTGGATGGCACCCCTGCGCTGAAGGTACGCTGGCTGGCGGCCCAGTCGGCATGGGTGGCTCATCTGTCTGATAAAAACTCGCGCTCGCTTCTATTTCAGGCTACTAATATTTACATGCAGGGCGATAGGCCAGGTGGCCTGTTGGCTCGATTGGTGCACAGTGACCGCCCAGGTTCTACAATTGCTCAGATGACCGGTAGCGATGGCTCCCTTGTGAACACCACGCCGGAAATTGCGCAGCTATTCCGCTCCTACTATGCTGAGGTCTACAGTTCACAACTGGTAGACTCGACATCAGACCTCTCCGCTTATTTAAGTAATATTCCCCTACCCTCACTCCCCCCGGAGGCCTCTGAGATGCTGGAGGCACCCTTAACTCTGGAAGAGGTAACGGCGGCTATTGGCTTGTCTCCCAGCGGCAAGGCACCGGGCTATGACGGCATCCCTTCAGATACAAGACCCACATTGATTTCTTCGGTCCTAGGCTTCACGCCCTGTATTCTGATATTTTTGTTAATGATCAACTTCCCCCCTCTATGGCGGAGGCGATTATTATAGTGATCCCGAAGCCCGGAAAAGACCCTAGATCCCCAGAATCCTATAGACCGATATCATTGATTCCCACTGACGCTAAGATCCTGGCAAAGATTTTAGCAGTTCGACTCAACACCGTAATTACTTCCATTATCCACTCTGACCAGACCGGCTT